>NC_056745.1:1148419609-1148719609 GCF_019279795.1 Protopterus annectens | reverse complement strand
GAACAAGAAACCCTGAGAATATTGGACTTTTTTTTTGACTATGTTAAACTTGTAGGGGACTCCAAAGCATGTGCCATACTTCATTTCATTAATATTTGGAAAAATATTAAGAGGGGGAAGATGAAGGAAAGAGTTAATTATGTAAAACAACATATTGTTCTTAATGGTATTTTTATAATATATGACATATAATGCATGCTATAAAGTAAAACCTTCTCAGTTATTTTTGTGTGAAATAGGGATGCTAAAATAAACAGGTGCCCCTATTTTCTTCTCTTTCCTCTTTCTTTCATTCTTCTTGTTCAGCTTTAAAAAAATGTAGGTAATACAATGTAAAAAGTCCATGATTTAAGAAAAGTTGATATGCTTTTTTCTATTTTTACATAGGTGAATGACTGGATTAAGGCATACGTCTTGATTTAATAACAAGTTCTAAGGTGAAGCAAAGAAATAAAAGAACAACGGATATAATGCATACTGAATAGTGTTTCCCTCTAGCATACAAATCTTTATGGTGCAAATGTGTAGTGGAAAACAACTGTGTATCTGGTTCACATGTTTCTATAATCGACAATTGGATAAGGGGCAATAAAAATGGAGTACTTCTTTCTTTCAATGGCTAGGAGATAAAGTTTTCTGAAAGCATTTGAGTTGTTTTCTTCATCTGGGAGAACAAAGATAAAACAAAAAGAGAAAGCACTTAGTGGAACTAGAAGCAGAGGCTGCATCATTTATGTAAAAATAGATAGTCTTTATTATAGGTTAATTCAAGCTTGTGAGTGTGGCTGTCAGTCTAGGACAATTTTTCCTATTAGGAGGGCTAAACTTCATTATTTGAAGATGGACGTAGTTTTGTGTGTTAGTATTAAATTAATAGTTTTTTTTTTGGAAGGGGGCTCTGGAGGTATGTTTGCTGTTTTTTTTTGTTGGAGGGTTTTTATTAAAACAAAACATTTTGTAAGATGTGACATAGGTTCAATGGATCTGTCAAGAAACAACTGTATAAAAGATCAACCTGCATGCATTTGACACAAAAGCTGAAACTAGACATTTAAAAAAAGCTGTTATACATAATAGGCAGGAATAATAAATTCTTATCATTATGATACTTTCCATTTTATCTTTAAATGTGAATGGCCTCACAGATTTATACACAAAAGAAAGAGTAGTGAATTATATTAGTGCTAACAGCTATGCTACAGGAGACACATTTGGAAAGAACTGAACATGTGCATTTGATAAAGAAATTATTTTAGGATGGTTATTCAGTGGAATATCTGGGAGAAAGAAAAAGGGAAGGACTTACATTAACTGCAAGAGGACCTCTAATAGTGACAGAAGAGGAAAGAAAAGATAACAAATGTAGATTTGTAGTACTAAATGGCTACTGGAAAGGAAGGAGGATTATATTGGCATGTATTTATATCCCATTTAAAACTGCTACAATGGATCTTAAGAACATTCTGGGAGAAATGATCAGCTTTCAGCAGTTTATACTACTTATAGGTGAGTACTGGAATTCGATTTGCAACAGTAAGGGTGTATCTGGGGAGGCTAGAATGGAAAAATATAACAAGAGGGGGTAGACTTTTGAAGAAATTCATTAAAATATTTTGTATGGAAGACAAATTCAGTAGAGGGCATTCAAAGAGAATTTACATACGATTCCACAATGTATAAAAACTGGACTAAGCTAGACAGAAATTATATTTCACAGGAACATGTGTATTTAATTGAAAGCTTTGATACACATCCAATAGCTATTTCAGATCACGTGCCAATAAGAACTAAAATAAAAATGCAGGCTAATGAAATAAAAATGAGACACTGGTGCTCCCCCACCTATCTGTTAAAAAGAGAGAAATTTAAGGTATGGGTAGTGAAATTATTCAGGCGGTATGAGAGAAGATAGAAATTTCTACTAAAATATAGCTAGGGAGTGGGAAAAAATTAATAGGGTGGAAATAAAAGAAAAGGAGATGTGGTTAATTATTTACATTGACTGACAAAGGTTACAGTATTGCAGAATAGGGGGAATCTCACAGAACAAGAGGAGGCACAATTGCAGAGTGCTAAAAAGAAAACAAAGGACTACCTCTGTAATATAAATGAGTTTAGAAAGACTGTCATTAAGCAACTGGTTTTTGATGACTCCTGAGCTCAAAAACTTTTAGCACAATGGCTCAAGCAACAGAAATTAGAAAGGGTTGTTGCCAAGCTTAGGGAGCCTAAAACAAGGAAAATAACCAGAGACCATGTATTAGAAACATTTCAGAAATGTTATGAAAATCTGTATAAAGCAGAGAAATGTGGAAAACCATGAAAAAGCACAAATGGAAATGTTTGCAGAAGAATTAAATACACCAGGGTTAGAGGTAGATGAGGCTCATTTACTAATAGAACAAATGGGGATAAGATAAAAATGGTGATGTATAACCAATTTACAAGAAGTCCCCAGTAATACACAGTATTCCTGTAGAAGTTTGAAAGCTAAGAGGGAAGAAAGTATTTTAAAAGGAGGAAAGGCACCAATATCCTGGAAGAAAGTGGTGGCTATAATACCTAAAGATGGTAAAGACCTATCAGATCTAGTTTTATACAGGCCCATTTCCATTCTAAATCATGATTATGAAGTGTTTATGTCTGCAATTGCTAAAAGAATGGCGAAAGTGATGCCAAAATTGATATATATGGATCAGTGGTTTTGTGGAGGGGATGTAAACATTTGACAACATTAACAGAACAATGATCCAGAGAGAAGCAGAATGCAAGAAGGTATCACTGTTGTTGATGGGTCTTAATGCAGACAAACATTTCACAGAGTAAGCTGGAGTTGTATGAGTAGGGCAATGGAAGCATTATCATTCCCTGATAAAATTGTAAGTTTGATTAGGAGGATACATGAGGGATTGGAAGTAAAAATTGAAGTGAGGGTTCCAAATTGAAGTGGGGGGGGGGTTCCCCTCTGATAAGTTCTGTTTGAACAGAGGAACCAGGCAGGGATGTCCTCTTTCCCTCTGTCATTTGTATTATATTTAAAACCGCTGGCAAAGAAAGTAATGGACTGAGAAATTCAAGGACATGACTGGTATGGGAGTCAAGAAATGTTGGCTTTATTTGCATGTGATATTTTTATATACATAATAATATCAGGAAAAAGGAACCGTTAGTTTTGTGGAACATTCTGAGACAGTTTCAAGTCTTTTTGGGATACAAAGTCAAAGAAGATAAAACAAAGAATATAGCTGTAAATGATGTACCTACACAAATATGGGTTCAGCAATACATATATTTAAGGGAACATGATAAAATAAAGTAACTAGGAGTATGGATTAAAAAAGATTATGCTATGGCAGCTAAAGATATGTGGGAAGAGACTAAACAAAAGATAATACTAATACTGAGAAGGTGAAAGCTCTGTTATATGGATACAAGATACAAGCAGTGAAAATGTTTTAGTCCCTTTAGTTTTATGCATAGGTCAGGCATATTTTTATCAACCAGAGAAGAAGTTGTGGACTGCAATTAATAAAGAGTTGAAGGATTTTACCTGGGAGGGGAAGAGGGCAATAGTCAAGTGGAATATGTGATCCTTCCAGTAGAACAAGGTGGTTTGGGATCACCTGCTTTGAAGGGGTATTTCAGAGCTACACAGCTTAGCCTCCTATACATAGCACAAGCAGAAGACTATAATTCAAAGTGGAAAAGGATGATGATGAAACGGGTGAAAGCTCAAGAAAGAAGGAGAGACTGTGATTTTGAATGCAGACCTTTAAGGAGAACAACAATACTAAGACAGAATATTATATTCATAAAGTAGCAGAAAGTATTCTAAAAACTAAGCCAGCACAGGATAGAGACAATAGGAACAACTGCAATTACGGGTACAGAGAATAGGCAAGAGGAGGGTCAAATTTACTGGAGAAAACTCTCAAAGGAACCAAGGTACTGGGAGCAAATAATTACAAAAGGAAAGGTAATAGAATGTGATGAGGCTAAGAATTCATTTGGACTGCAGATTAGAGATTACCTTCCCTATCAAGCCAATATAAGAATATAGGCAAACAGAAAGAACAGGGGGATCCTAAGTGAAAGGCCAACACTGGTGGAGTTTTTAGTAGAATCTAGAACAGAAGCTACTGTTAAAAAAAAGGATAATTAATAAGACATGTAAAATATTGCATGACAACTATAGGAATCAATCAGAGGAGATTAGAAAGGACTGAGAAGAGAGATTGGATAAGCAATTCATAAACAATGGGGGTATATGTATGGCTTCCAAATATGCAACAAAGTCTAGAAGATTTAGGATATTTGTTTGGAAGTATTTGCATATGTATTTTTATACCCCAAACAGACTCCAAAAAGTTTTTTTTTCTCAGGTACATTGCAAATGTTAGAGGCATAATGGGGAAAAAATAGATAATTAACACATTTTTTGGAATTGCTTAGATATAGTAAGACCTTGCTAAATTTAATTCTGGTGGCTGCCAAAAAATCAATTACAAGAAAATGGAAATCAAAGTCTAAACCAACTGTACTAGATTAGTGAATATAGCAACAGAAATAAAACAATTGCAAGTAGGATCATTAGAAAAGGCTAAGAGCAAATTACATAGAAAACACTGGGAACTGTGGGACCAATAAATGCAGAATAATGTTTTGGAGGAGGAATTAGGTTTAAGGGGAGGCAGGAATTTAATGTGCTTTGTAATGTTTGACTGACAATGACTGGATAGATTATAAGTGATGTATAATGTTTGCAACTGAAAATATGTTAATATGGTTTGTTTTTATTTATATAAATATATACCAGCATATGTTATAAGTGATAATTTAATAAAGATGTTTCTTGCTTAAAAAGAAGACAACTCTCTGTGAAGGCTCTGTTTAAGTCTCCGTTGTTCTGAAGCTCGCTGAGTTCTAACTGCAAGGAATCAAGAGCAGATCAGCTGGAAACAGCTCTCCACAGATCTTCAAGTTATAGTGTTTACAGAAGTCCACAAATGTACGTTTGCATTCTTCAATGAGCTTGACCACTAGAAAAGAGTACTTTGCATAGTTGACTGTATCAGCAGGTCGTGTGCTTAGGGCTGAGAAATGAAATACTTTCTGACTGGACAATGCATCTCTAGCTGTTCCAGCTTTAGAATGAATGTGAATACATGTTCATAAAGCTCGTTAACCAAATGATCCTTTCTCTGTAGTTTCACATTTAAGTTGGCTAACAATGTGATGATGTATACAAGAAAAGCAAGCTAATTTAACCAAAAATAATCTTTTAAAAATGTGGCATCTTTTCCTTTGTTGGCAATGAAGGATTTTGTTTAATTTCCTCACATAATAAAGGTCATTATGCATGCATTCTAGTGTAATCATTGAAATTAAATGCCAAAGAATGCATTATTGTATCCTTTGGGAAGTCGTCTAACCAAGGTAACTATCACAGGTAATTATATATTACCTTTAATGAGAATAATTGGGATCATATCATAGATAATTTCAGGGGACCCACACATGGAATAAAGTTGTGCTTGAATATGGACTATGACAAACTTGTTTTTTATGAGGATAAAGAGTCTGTTCCAGAGTAGCAGTATCTTCTACAAGATATACCTAGCCTTCCAGACTATTCTGTTGATATTTAGAAGAGGTTTATATTCCTAGACCGAGTATTTCTGATGCTATTTGACTTGTACGCCAGACACAGATCACCTCTTGCAGTTTGCAGCATACCAAGTAAAGTGACAGGGGGTCTGAGTCAGTCTATGCAGGGCATGTTGTTTAGGTTTTTATCATTTTAGTAAGGTATCTCTGTGGATGTTCCACTTGTTGCATGTGTCTGGACAGATACGTGTCAAAAGACGGCATTATAGTCAATGACTGGCCCTAGATCTAGACACAGTTCCTTTGTTTATAAGCTGTGCAATACATAAGGAATTTCTTACAACTATGGACACATACTGGTCAAAGATTAGGTCACTGTCCACAAAACTTCCCAAATCCTGAATTACTGGGTCATCTCTTAGGGGTATATTGTCAATGTGGTAATTTCCAAGGATAAATGACCTCCCAAAGGATACAATAATGTATTTTTGCATTTAGTTGCAGTCTATGGTTTTGGCACCCATTAATTACTTGGGACAAACCTTCCTGCAGGATGGCTATGTCATTTGGGGATTCAATGAATGCTCCTAGCTTGCAGTCATCTGCAAACTTAGTCAGCAAAATCCCTTTCATATTGTTTTTTTATTTCAGAAAAGTAGATGCCAAATAGCAAAGGTCCCAGCACATAACTTTGGGGGACTCCACTGGTTACCAGCCTCTTTGTGGAGGGAACTTCCTCAATTTTTAATACCTGCCTCCTATGTGTGAGTCAGGTACCAATCCAGTCGGTGACAAAGGGGTTATTCCCAGTTTATTAAGCTTTTCTACTATGCCTAACATTTCTAGAATACAAAGAGTTGATGTAGCAACTGAGGGTGAATGCCACAAGTCCTCCTGGGCTAAATGAGGTTGTGTCCCTTGCCAGTTATCTTAAATTAAAATCTGAATTTCATCTATGACATTACCAAGTTACAACTTATATGTACACTTTCTCATCAACTTGTATTTTAAATGCTCAGTATATGGTCTTATTTTTATTAATTTTGAAGAAAAAAGATATGTAGTAAGCAGACAAGAGGGTTCATTGAGATGTTGCTATTTAAAATGCATCATACTTTCTTGTTGTTCTTTTGATTTGGATTCACATAGTGAATGTCACTTTAAATTTTAGGAGTTTATTATTTAATTGATTTATTGGGATGCCGTGTTAATAGAAAATGGGGCTATATAATGTACTTGTAATCATTTTTTGGTTATTCTGATGAAGTCATTTTGTACAGACTGACGAAAGCGCTTAATAAAATTTTCTTCAGCTTAAAGTGCCTTTTTGGTTGCTTAGCTGGTTTTACAGTGGTTTGTGGCAGTTTTATGGAGACTGGTACGAAAAGTACACTTGCAGCTGGGGATTCCACGTACCAGTTGGCGAAAGCTATAGGGAACCTGTCTTTAATCATCGGGGTGTTGACTCAACAACTGATTGGCTTTGGGAGGAAACTCAACACCTCCCTGACTACCTTTGGGCCTCAGGGTGAAGGAGGCATGTCTCCCTCAAATTAACTAACAGCCAGTATCCCTCCAGGTCAGAGGAGCCCGAATTTTGGCAGTCAGCATTTGTGAAATGCTGAAAATGCCACGACGAGCACCGGACAGGCTCAAAGAAGCTTTTTTAACAGTAGCGACGAATCTCAGCACAGATTTAATATATTGGAGAAGATTAACAGAGATGGACATTGGGACTTTGGCTTTCCATCACAACAAATTGTTCAAGGTACTGTTGAACAAAAACTCAAAATTTTAGAGAAAGACGTTTTTAAATTGATGAAGTTACAAGTTGAAAACCACCACCTAAGGGACTGCCTGAAATAGGAACAAATCCCAAAGGGCCTTAGATGTTGGAAGTTCCCTAATGGGTTAGTTAGTGGTTCTGAATTACATACTGACTTATTGGCAATGTTTAATCGGCATGGATGTGAGCTATTAGAGCTCTTGTTACAAGACAACAACAGAAATTTAATTTGTTAAAACATGCTGTTAATAGATTAGACAAACAGATAAAGCAGGATATGTGTTTTTCAATGAAAACTAATGAGTATAAAGCCATATTTGTTAATGTTGACAAAACCATTTCTAGTATTAAAGACAAAAAAGCAAGACACCTGAAAGGGACAAACGACAGTATGAACTAGGGCAGGCATATCCTTTGCCAAAAGGCAATACAGCTAACAACCCTGAACAATTAGATGTTATAGACAATGCTTCTTTACAAGAGGGAGCGGGAAGGGATAATACTGTTGATTACCATAATGACAATGTTAACTACGAGAATGTCCCTTTAGGAACCCTCCCTAGGAGGTCGGAGAGAATCTGGAATTTACAACACAATTACAACAACATATATCAGGGGACCCTGGAATGTCCATGGGTGGGGGAGAGGTGCATATGGAACAGTGAGGAGGGGGAGAGGGAGGGGAAATGTTGGGAACTGGTAGAGACAGAGAGAGGTGCCTTAGGTCCCGGTATAGGAACGACCAACTGTAATATTATATACAATGAACACCAGGACTTTAAAATATTTAACTTGAGCAGTACCCATGTTACTAAAGAATGGGCCAACCTGTTCCAAAAAGGGCTCAGTTTTGTACCTTTGAAAAATGCCAGTGTGGATAGAACATTGTTGGACCTTATGTTGTACATTAGGAAGCTCAACTTAAATGTGGTTATGAATGTTAAACCTAGCAACCACCATGTCTCATTGTGTAAAAAGACCAGCGTATTTTACCCTCCCCTGCATCCCACATTGCAACTTTTTGAAATGATGTGCACCAATGACATCAGAACTGTTTGCAAATTTTAAAAAAATCTCCAGTGGTAGAGGTAATTTGACTGATGCAGAACAAAATTTGTTACTTACGAATTTCTAATGATAGATCAATCAGGGTCATGAAGCCTGATAAGGGGGGGGGTGGTGTTGATGGATCAACAACGGTATGTGGATAGCATGTTGAGTCATTTGTTTGGGGACGGATATGAACAGGTGTTGGTCAATAGACACTACTCTGTATGAATTATTAATGAATGATCAGATTTCAAAACATGAGTATGATTTTATGTTACAGAACAACCCTAGGATCCCAACCATATTTGGAATTCCTAAGATCCACAAGGACACCACCAACCCCCCCCCCCTTAAGACCCATAGTGGACGCTAAGGCATCAAATACCCTGACTATAGCCAAGTTTCTTGATTTTCAGTTGAAAGACAATTTAAACAAATTTTCCCACATAATAAAAGATTCATGGGACTGTCTTAGAAAGATTAAGCAGGATTTATACTGTAATGACAGCATTTTAGTGACTGTTGATGTGAAAGACCTCTTCAATGTTATACCACATTCTGAAGGTGTAAATTTGTTTTATGATTTCCTGTACAACAACACCCAGTTTACACACACCAGAATACTCACGTTTAGAACCCTGATGGAACTTATTATAGAAAACAACTACATCTTGTTTGAGGGTCAATTATTTAGACAGACTTCAGGTGTTGCCATGGGGGCAGCGTGTGCCCCTGTGTTTGTAAATATTGTGCTGACACAATGGGAGTTAACCAGTGTTTGTCCATCTGATGGTTATAAATTGTGCAAATTTTATGGCAGATACCTGGACGACATCTTGATTTTGTGGGGAGGTAATCAGGACCTACAAACCGAGTTCCTTTCCTTCCTTAACACTACCACCTAATTTTTGCAATTTACGATGGACACTAACTTAGATTTTATAAACTACCTGGACATCCAGGTTAGGAAGAACAAGGAGTTGAATAAATTTACTTCAACTATATTTAGGAAACCAACATACTCGAACACCCTGCTGCACTTTGAAAGTGGTCACCCCATACACCAAAAAAGATCCCTGGTTAAGGGACAAGGGGTCAGTCTCGCGAGGATGGTTAGCGAGTTGGACATAATTTACCATGAAAGGGATGTTTTATCGGGTATGTTGGTTAGGAGAGGGTACCCAAAAAAGTTTGTGGTGCCAATTTTGGAAGAGGTTACCCACAAGAGAACGTCAGGGCATTTTTACCCATTGTTGAGGCTAGGTACAGACGCCAATACACATGGTGCAGTTGGTAACGAAAACAACACAGGGATCATCAGGAATAACAAAACATTTTTAACAATGCAATGATTTTAACATTTACCCCCCAGTTTCCACAAATCAGAGATATTTTGTTTAAAAAACTGGTTTATATTAAAAAAATGATGAACAGGTGGGAAATACGACAGGGGAGAAACTTCTTGTAGTTTATAAAAAGGACACCTGTATTAAGAACATGTTGGAATGGAAAAAGGAAGTGTCAGGATCCCAAAGTAGTGGATTTATAAGGAAGTGCGGACATTGTTCTCAATGTAAACACATTTTAGAGTGTGATAAGGTGGATATACCACAATATGGAACAATTAGGTCCTAGCATAAAAGCAACTGCGGAACTAAGAACGTGGTTTATATTGCACTATGCCAAGTGTGCTAAAGGTATTACATAGTGAAAACAAAAAACACCTCCATAGGTATCACAAGGGATAAGAAACTAAGAGTAATGCTACTCAACGCCAGAAGTCTAAACCTCAAGATGCACGTACTCGAAACTCTCCTTAGCATGGAGAACATCGATATCTGTGCAGTAACAGAAACCTGGTTCAGGGCTCCCGGGAGCACCCCAGCACTACCAGGTTATACCTCATACCATGCTTTTCGGCCCCAAAACTTGGACCGAACCACAAAAGGAGGGGGAGTATCGATATTCATCAAAGATACCCACACCTCCAGGTTGATGGCAAAGCATGAAGCATTAGAGACTATCCATCTGCAACTAACAGTGGGTAAAACTGCCTTCCAGTTTATAGCCTGCTACAGACCACCCTCCCAAACCCAGGAACCCCACTTGGCCTTCCTGAGAACACTGGAAAATATGAAGGTCTCTCCAAACACCATTATATTGGGCGACTTCAACTACCCAAACATAGACTGGGAGCATTACTCTAGCTCCAACACCCTAGCCCAAAGGTTCCTAGAATTTATAAACTCAAATGCTATGGAACAACTTGTTACCACTCCCACAAGAGGGGAAACCATACTGGACCTGATCATCACCAACATGGGGACTCTATGCTCCAGACCAGAAGTGTATCCCTCACTGGTAAGATCAGACCATAAACTAATCTCACTGGATATTCACATCCCGACCCCACCCCCTGCCCAGAAAACCACAGTGAAAAACTTCTCTGCGAATTTCACACTCCTCAAAACCGAGGTGGAATCCTTCAAAGCCCTCGGGCCTGTGGAAAATATGGCTCAGACCACAGAATCCTTTATAAACGCATTCTATGAACACCTTCAGGAATGCATGGATCATGCGATCCCAAATAAAACCAAGACCCAATCCTCCAAAGGCAGACGTCCTGTCTGGTGGACCCCAGCCATAAACAAACTATACAATAGAAGGTGGAAGCTACTAAATGATAGAGCAAAATCCCAAAAAGGGAAGGCATCACTGATCAGTATTAGCAAAAAACTATGGGCACTCATAAAATTGCCTAAGGCCAGCTTCGAGAGAAAAATTGCACAGGACACTAAGGATAATCACAAGGCTTTCTTTAGTTATGTTAGGAACCTGGGTGGTAATTCCCAGATATGCTCAGAATTAGTCCAAAATGACAAAAAATACAATGAACCCACAGACATTGCCAACATCCTAGTTGACAGGTGCAGCGCAAACTCCCCCCCCCCCCCACCAAAAGGGCAAATATCTATCCCAGCAGAGTGCTGCCCCCCTGACATCTCAGATGCTCAGGTAAGAGCCGCCCTCACCAAAGCAAAAAACACACCATCAATGGGACCAGACGGTGTCCCGGGCTGCGTCCTACATGAACTCCAAGAAGAGCTAAAGCCAAACATAAAACTACTGTTCAATCTCAGCCTTACTACAGGATATGTGCCCAAAGAGTGGCGTACAGCAACAGTGGTCCCTCTCCATAAAGGTGGTGCCTCAACGGATCCTGGAAACTATCGCCCCATAAGCCTGACTAGCTTGGTCTGCAAAGCTATGGAAAGGATCATCATGTACCTCATAAATAAAGATATTGGGGACCTACAGACACTGGACCCTACCCAGTTCAGCTTTGTTAAGGGCAGATCCTGCCTCTTAAACCTGGTTGATTTATTTGAAACAGTCACCAAGGCGATTGACGCGGGGAAGGTGATCCACACAGCCTACCTGGGCCTCGCAAAAGCCTTCGATACAATACCCCACTTGGGCATTATAGATAAGCTCACCAGGTTAAATATAAACCCCTGTGTCACTAGATGGATTGCAAACTGGCTCAATGACAGAACCCACATGGTTAGAATTGCTGGAGCCATTTCAGACTCCAAACCAGTTACAAGTGGTGTCCCACAAGGCTCAGTCCTGGGACCTCTCTTGTTCTGTATATATTTCTCGGAGGTACAGGCCAATACGGAAGGAATGTGGCTGACCAAGTTCGCAGATGACTGCAAACTGGGCGCCATAATCGACTCTCCAGCAGACACAAGCATCCTCCAAAAGGACCTCATAGAAACAGACAACTGGTGCCAGAGCCATGGCCTCAAGCTAAATGCCAAAAAGTGTATAGTCATCCCCTTTGGCAAAAACAAAGTGCCCACAAATTACCACATAGGTGTTAATCCATTAAGTACAGAAGAAGTAATTAGGGACCTGGGGACCCAAGTTGATAGCAATCTCTCATTTGACAACCACGTGGCCAAAGTGGTTAGGAAAACATTTTATATAGCCCACCTAATCATGAAGGGATTCACATCTAGATCAGGGGAGGTCATCATGCCTCTTTACTCATCCCTCATCAGGCCTATAATTGAGTACAATGCCCCTTTTGGGATGTACCTGACCAGACACCTGCAGCAACTGGAAAGACCCCAAAAGTACCTCACCAAGAGGAACAAAGGGCTCAAACAGATGCCATATGCTGCCCGGTTAAAGAAACTCCAGCTCTACTCAGTGGCATACCGCCTGTTCAGAGGCGATCTGTGCCTGACATACAAAGCCATGTCCAACCCGGAATTAATGGACATGCTGCACCTCAGAAAATCCAAATCCCATCGAGCTACGCGCTCGAGAGACTTGAACCTCAGCACTGAAATAAATAGGACATGCTGGAGGGACAGATTCATAACCCAGAGGCTCCCTTCACTCTGGAATAAAATCCCAGTCCAGGTTAGGCAGAGTCCCTCATTGACTCTCTTCAAGAGGAATCTTGATGAATGGATGGGAGATCGTAGGTTTACCCCAGGTATCACTTCTGTGTCACTGTTAGACAGAGGCACAGTATGCTAACCTCGAAAAAGGGCATAGCAAAATAAATTTAAAATGGGTGGCGAAAGCCAAACATATTCTGGCTAGGCTTATAAATGCCCCAGGGCAGATAGCCTAGTATGAACCTATGAACCTTCAGAACACATATTTACCTACATGTTTATGACATTAGCAGAGGCAATGTCAAAAATGCCCTTGTCAAACACCTCAACAGGTTTCCTGAACACAATTTTAAATTTTCAGTATTGGTGCATGTTGAAGTTAATGAAAAAAGGGGACCTAGTGAAACATTTCTAGAATACAAAGAGTTGATGTGGCAACTGAGGGTGAATGTCACAAGTCCCCCAGGCTAAATGAGGTTGTGTCCCTCGCCAGTTATCTTAAATTAAAATCTGAATTTCATCTACGACATTACCAAGTTACTTATACGTACACTTTCTCATCAACTTGCATTTTAAATGTTCAGTATATGGTCTTATTTTTATTAATTTTGACGAAAAAAGGTATGTAGTTAGCAGACAAAAGGGTTCATTGAAATGTTGCTATTTAAAATGCATCACCTTTCTTGTTTTTCTTTTTGGTTTGGATTCACATAGTGAATGTTACTTTAAATTTTATTTAACGTTTATTATTTAATTGATTTATTGGGATGCCGTGGTAATAGAAAAATGGGACTATATAATGTGCTTGCAATCATTTTTGTTATTCTGATGAAGTCATTTTGTACGGACTGACGAAAGCGCTTAAAATTTTCTTCAACTTAAAGTGCCTTTCATGCCTTTTTGGTTACTTAGTTGGTTTTACTGTGGTTCGTGGCAGTTGATTAGCTCCATGATAAGTCTTTACAAGGCTTTGCATATGAGGCTGGTCAGACTTATGGGTCTGTGGAAGGTCCTCCCTTGTGCACGAGAATGACTGTAGCTGTTTTCCATTCACTTGGTACAAAACTTGTATGGTGGCTGAGACTGAACAGTGTTGTTAGGGGTGTGGCTAAATAGTGCTTCATGCTATTTAAGATGCATCCAGGGATATTGCTAGGACCCATCGATGCAGTATTTTTTAACTTTTGATAGGACTTTTTGGAGTTGGTCTTGAGCGATAGCTGAAAGCTAGACAGTTTCAGATGTACAGTGGATATAAAAAGTGTACACACCCATCTGTTAAAATGCCAGGTTTTTGTGATATAAAAAAATGAGGCTGCAATAAATCATTTCAAAATTTTTTCCATGTTTAATGTGACTTATAACCTGTACAATTCAATTGAAAAACAAACAAATCTGTTAGGGGAAAACATTTATAAAAAAAAAAAAAAAACATACAATAAGCTGGTTGCATAAGTGTGCACACTCTTAAACCAATACTTTGTTGAAGCAGCTTTTGATTTAATGACAGCATTCAGTCTTCTTGGGTAGGAGTCTATCAGCATGGCACATCTTGACTTGGCAATATTTGCTCACTCTTCCTTGCAAAAGCACTCCAGATCTGTCAGATTGTGAGGGCATCTCTTGTGCACAGCTCTCTTCAGGTCACCCCACAGATTTTCTATTGTATTTAGGACTGGGCTCTGCCTGGGCTATTCCTTCTGGTGAAAACATTTGTTTGTTGATTTGGATGTATGCTTGGGGTCATTTTTTTATATCACAAAAACCTGGTATTTTAGCAGGGGTGTGTACACTTTTAATATCCACTGTATCTTGATGGACAGACGGAAGGGAAAGAGGGGTAAAGTTAGAGCTAAATTTAATCAGCCAGTAGGTTTGATATATCTTTTGCCTCAGTGTAGGTAACATATCATTGGTGGGTTTCACTTTTGAGATTATGAATATAACTAAAAGATGCCTTGTGATTGTCTTTGGCTTGGGGGGCTATTTTAGCCTCAAACTTGGCTTTTATTGGATTTTATTAAGCTCCTGAGTTATTAATTTCAGTGACAAGGGCTATAACATTCTCAAAATTACCCTTTTGACTTTTTAATTCCAAACTTCTTTATTAAATTTGCACATATGATAAAGGCAATCTTACATTTATATAAATGAAAAACATACAAAATGATATATATCACTTTAGTTACAAACAATTTACATCACAGACACCATTCAAACAACTGTAATTGTGATTATACATCACTTATAAACCATCCAGTCACTGTTAGTTAAGCATTATATAGCTCATTCAATTCCTGCCTCTTAAACGTTGTTCCTGCTCTGCATATATTGTTCCCACAATTCCCATTTTTTTCCTATGTAGTTTGCTCCTACCCTTTTCTAAAGATCCCAATTCCAGTTGTTTTATCTCTGTTACTATATTCATTATGGGTCTATACTATATAAGCGAACACACTGAATTGTGAATGCTATATAATCACCCCACAATCCCCAAAAACCCAAAATGTCAAACACATGGATCAACAATTTTTTTTCCCAGGGGAAAAAAAAAAATCTATGATCCGTAAAAAAAAAAAATCAAAACACAAAATAAAAATAAAGTATGTATGTGTGTGTGTGTGTGTGGGGGGGGGGTTGTCCCCCCACCCCCGATGTGGAGGCCTGTGCACCTGCCCTACTTAAATATACCAACTCCGAGATCGCACCACAGTGGAGGAAATGGCAAGTCCCAAAAACGGCCCAGTGATTTTTTCCCCTAGGAAAAAAAAAAAATCGCTGTTCTGTGCTTTTGGTATTTTGCCATTTCGCTTAATGACGTTTGACTAAACAGCATTCACAATTCATTACATTTGCTAAAATAATAGGGACCCTTCACTACTTCCAGTAAAGTTGGTCTAGACTTTGATTTCCATTTTCTAATAATTGCTTTTTTGGCAGCCACCATAATTAGACACAGCAAGGCCTTACCATGTCTAGGCAATTCCAATTCTGTTGCATAACTCAAAAAAAAATCATCTCCCCAGTCAGTCCAACCTCCTCATCCAGCATCTCTGGCACAGCAGTCTGCAGGGAATCTTAAAAGTCTGCCAGCTCATCACACTTCCAAAAATATGTTCCCAGTTACCCCTTTCTTGCCCGTCACATCTCCAACATTTGCTATCCACCTGAGGAAAAATTCTTTGTGGAGTCTTACTTAGGGTATAAAAATACCTATGTAAACACTTCCAAGCAAAGATCCTAAATCTCCTAAACCTTGTTGCATATCTGGGAGATATACATATATTCCCCCCATTGTCTCTTTGTGAATTGCATATCCAGTCTCTCTTCCCAATCCTTTCTAAGCTCCTGTAATTGATTCTTATAATTATCATGCAATATTTTATATGCTTTACTAATCAATCCTTTTTTTTAACGGTAGCTTCTGTTCTAGATTATATTAAAAACTCTACCGGTGCTGGTCTTTCATTTAGGAGCTCCTTATTTCTCTCTCTTTGCCTATATTCTGATATCAATCCTTGATAGGGAAGGCAATCTCTAACCTGCAGTCCAAATAAATTCTTGGCCTCTTCCCATTCTATTACCTTTCTCTTTCTAGTTATTTGCTCCCAACATCTTGGTTCCTTTGCCAGTTTTCTCCCATAAATTCCAGCCCCCTCTTTCCTATTATCTGTATCCCTAACCACAGTCAACCCTATTGGCAAAATCTCTTTTCCCCATTCTCGTGATGGTTTGGATTTTAGAATACTTCTGCTATTTTATGAATATAATACTCTGTATGATTTTGGTTGTTCTCCTTAAGAGTCTGCATCCAAAATCCCAGTCCCTCCTTATTTCTTGAGCTTCCTCCTTGTGTCAGCATCATTCCTTTCACTTTGAATTATAGTTTTCTGTCTGTGCTATGTATAAGAACCTAGGAATTACCCTTTTTACGTTTATAGGCGTTTACTAGGCTAACTACCACAAGGACCTTTTTAAGCCTAGCCATGCATCCCAAATCTCTGACAAGTTCTGATACCCTTGATAAGTATAAGCATGGGCCTGGGAGATGAACCATTTACAGGTTATCTGTTTGCATCAGAGACATAGGTGCCAAACAAGGATGAATTTGCAGTTTCCCATCCAACTGTCCAAGTTGCACTTGAATTGGACTAGGGAGGAACTCTGATTTACATGGATGGGGAGCCTGTTCTATAGACAGGGTGGTCTCTGGGATACATACTTATCTCTACAGCATATCCTATTTATATCACAGGCAAGGTTTAAATCTTTAGAATGGGCAATTAAGGTAATGTTTGTTTTGTGGACATGAAGAGGGCCATCACAGTGGGGTCTGACAATGCCCTGTATGCCAGGCATAGATCTCCCCTCAAAAGCCTGTAGGAGACAAAATACAGGGATAGGGTCTTGAGGCAGTCTGCATAGGACATATTACTTACACCCTGTATTCTTTTAGTGAGAAACCTCTGTAGACGTTCCAGTTGTTGGATATGCCTGGTTAGGTACAAACCAAAGGGGGCATTGTACTCAATGATAGGTCTGATGAATGCCAAATACAGTGGAACAATGACTTCCTTGGACTTAGATGCCACACCTTTGTTTATAATTTGCGCAACATAGAATGATTTCCTCACCACTGTAGACACATGATGATCAAAGGCTAGATTACTATCTAAGTGTGTCCCTAAGTCCCTAACTACTGGGTCAGCTCTAAGGGGTATGTTGTCAATATGATAGTTCTAAGGGGTGTGTTGTCAATATGATAGTTATCAGGGATGGATGACTTCCCAAAGGATACTATTATGCATTTCTTGGCATTTAGTTTTAGTCCATGACTACACCAGTTGTTTGTCTGTGTCAGCCCCTCCTAGAGAACATTTGTGTCAGTGTGAGATTCAATGACAGCTCCTAATTTGCAATCATCTGCAAATTTAGTCAGCCACAGACCTCTGACATTGGCCTTGACTTCTGAGAAGTAAATGCCAAAAAGGAGCGGTCCAAGGACTGATCTCCGAGGGACTCCACTTGTGACTGGCCTCTTTGTAGAGGTGGACTCCTCAATTCTAACTTTCTGGGTCCTGTCTGTTAGCCAGTTGGCTATCCATTGGGTGACATACGGGATTGTACCTAGCCTCTTGAGTTTGTCAACAATGCCCGAGTCGGGTATTGTGTCAAATGCCCTAGCCAATTCAAGGTAGGCAGTGTGAACAATTTTGTCATCATCCATTGCTTTGGTGACCTTCTCAAAGAAGTCCAACAGGTTGCGTAGGCATGATCTGCCCTTGACAAAACCAAACTGGGTTGGGTCCAGTGTCTGCTGGTTTACTATATCTTTATTGATCATCTCCATGACAATTTTTTCCATGGCTTTACATATAAGACTAATGAGACTTATGGGTCTGTAGTTTCCAGGGTCTGTAGATAGCCCACCTTTGTGCAGAGGGATGACTGTTGCCTTTCTCCTTTGATCAAAATTCTTTTCTTTTCATTACGAAACTTGTTGATATTATGATATTATGGTTCCACCATGTGGGTTTGTTTCTGGAGTTTGTCCTGTACTTGTTCATATGGAGTACAGCTGCATCTATGCAGCTGTTTACATCCTGGTATACTGTGGTGATATACATTTCTGCATATTCAGTGAAGATAACTGGGTTTGGTGGGAACTTGAGACTTCCTAGTGTATCAATTAGTAGTAGGTAGTTTGTCTTAAAGAAATTTCTAGAGGTAACTTGAGCAGAAGGGATCTCTGGTTTCAGTTTTATTTTGAAGGAGACTACTTCATGGTCATAGAAAACAAGTGATGAAGATAACCAAGAGATGGTGCAAGATGCTCCCATACTAGTACGGACAAGATCCAAGATGTTATTCCCCATAGAGGTTACTCTGAGGACTCAATTCTACAGCTCTGCCAGTGGGGAGTCTTACTGGAGATCTATAGAGAGACAGAGAGAAACCCAGAATCTGGGATGAGTGTGTTCCCTTTTATATCACAGGCAATGTTTAAGTCTTTAGAATGGGAAATTCTGGTAATGTTTGTTTTGTGGATATGAGGAGGGCCATCACAGTGGGGTCTGACAATGCCCTGTATGCCAGCCATAGATCTCCCCTCAAAAGCCTGTAGGAGACAGAATACAGGGATAGGGTCCCTGTGCTATTACGGGAAATTGTGCTTGATGCAGACAGCTGCATCTGGAAATACTGGGTGCATGCACTTTTGTTCCAAGTGAACATCCCTCTCCAGTCTCAGTGGTGAGGACTCAAGCCCCTTGATTACTGGCCCAGAGAGGTGACTTCACATATTGGTGAGCAGTGGTGTGGATATTTATTGTACTTCAGTGACAACTGCCTACATGCTACAGAAGGTGTATGTATTCTGAGTGGCCACAAGGTAAACATTCAGAGTTTCAGTTCCCAACAGTCTTTTTTTTTTGTTAGTTTAGTTTAGTCAGGGAAAGCAGGCAAAGATGTCAGCAGAGGATTATGGCAAGCTGACACAGAACCAGTTGGCCAAGGTGAGCGAAGCCAAAGGACTGGTGCATGCCAATCTGACTAAACAGGAAATTATCTCAGCCTTAGTCACAGCTCAAACCAGCAACCAGGAGGATAACCAGGCTGGTGATGGGAATTTGCAGCCCTCAGAAACAGGACAGTTGACCTTTTCTTCAGAGGACTTAAAATCCATCTGGAGTTAAAGAGACTTGAACTGGATGCCAAATGTTTGGAATTAGAATCAGCAGAGAGACTGCGGAATTTGGAGGCCGATGAAAAGGAGAAACAGATGGAATTAGAATCAGCAGAGAGACTGCAGTGTTTGGTGGATGAAGAACATGAGAATTAGCATCAATGAGGGAGGGAGATGCTGACTCTTCACCAGGCTCATGGAGGTAATGGGGAAGGGAATAACCGAACCCCAGAAGCAATAAAGGTCAGTAAATTTCTTCCACGATTTACAGAGGGTGATAATTTGATAGTTTTATTCAAATATTTGAATGAGTATGTAACCAATATAATGTTGACCAAGAACTCTTGGTATAGTTCCTGACCCCCTTACTCCATGGGAAAGTTGTAACTGCTGTTTCTAAATTGTCTGATATTGATTGTTTAAACCACGACAAAATAAAGCAATGTTTACAACAGTTTTTAAGTTAACACCTGAAACTTACAGAAAAAGGTTTTGTGAGCATAGATGCAAGGCAGATGAAAGTGTATGCGATTATACTGCTGTGTTATGCACTTATTTTCATATGTGGGTGGGCAGGTGTCAGGTCATCACTTTTGAATGGCCGGCAGACTTTTGGTAAAGGAACAAGCCCTTAGCACTTTGCCTGAGGACAAAAGGATCTGGTTGGCAGACCGGGAGTGTAACTCTGCAGATGAACTGGAGAAAAAGGGGATCTCTATTTAGTAAGCATGGAATCCCTGCACAGGTAGGGGACACCTAGTGCTGCACAGGGATTTAGGAGAACCCATGGTGGGCAACATAAACCACCCCAACAGAGTCCACCAGTAACAAGGGAAGCCACTAGTTCAGGTACATGGCCAGGATCAAGGGTTAAATGCTTTAAATGTAACCAGTGGGACCATGTGTCAAATAGATGCCCACAGAAGCAAGCTGGGGAACAAAAGGTGGGGGAGTCAGCAAGTGGGAATAACAGTATGCCAATGGTAAGTTATCTGGAGATAATAGGGGTACCAAACTATCATCAGAGTTTACATCTGATCGTACTGGATGGAAAATAGTCAACTGCTAAGACAGATATAGCCTCTGACATAACCACTGTGAATCCTGCAGTGGTTAAAGAGGAGCAGTACTTGCTTGGGCAGTCCACTCCAGGGACCCCATTCCAAATGCCTTTGGCCAGGGTTCACCCTGACTGGGAGGGTGGAAAAGGAAGCAAGCAAGTAGGTGTGTTTGAGGATATCCCTGCAGATATCTTGAGAGGGAATGATTTTGATAGAATAGTAACTTTTGTACATGCAGTCAGGCTTGGAGACAGGCATGTGGGTCTGGTAGCCTGGGGGACACCCAGCCAGAACCCACACCTGAAGTCAGGACTGGTGAGGTGGCTATTTCAGGGAAGCAGCTATCCTGCAGCAGTGAGCCTGAAGGTGAGTTGCAGATGCTGGTAGGTACTGATGTTCCCTTGAATAGAGTGACTGCAAGGGCAGAGTTGAGTGGTAGTACCTAGGCTGACAATAAGGCACCGCTGCCACAGGATACCAGATTTCCTGTAGAAGGGGAGCTCGGAAGAGTTACAAAGAGAGAGTTGAGACAGGCTCAGCTCTTGGACCCTACACTAAGAGGCTTGAGGGAAGTAGCTAGGGAAGCACCTGATTCTCAAGGAAAAGGTGAGTCTGTATACAAGAACAAAGTGTTAATGTATAGAGACTGGACCCCTGAGGGAGGGCTAATGGGTGAGGTAATATAACAGTTGGCAGTGCCCACAGCCTACCATCGGGCACTTCCAGCCATAGCCCATGACATTCCTTTTGCAGGTCATATGGGTATAAAGTGCACCAATATATGTATCATGCAGAACTTTATTGGCCTGGGATTGCAAGGGATATAACAGGCTACTGCAGGACATGTGAGCAGTGTCATAAAGTAGGCAAGACAGGAGACAAGGTCAAAGCTCCTTTGATGCCTTTGCTTATGATTGAAGAGCCATTTCAGAGGGTAGTTATGGATACTGTGGGGCCTCTGAGTACCTCAAGTTCCACAAGGAAGAAATATATCCTAATGGCTATCACCCTCATGTGGCAGAAGGGCAGCCTTACCACTGGTGTTGGTTGAACGTTTTAGGAGACTGTCACATGCTATGACTGATGTGTTTAATGGCCTGCTTTATTTTCTTTCAAAGTTCTGCCCTTTGCCTTTGGACACATCCGGATATTCCATGACTGGTACTAGAATAATATTTGATACAATGAACTAGCTTTGATCGGCACTTGATCAAGATAGTTTGACCAGTACAATAAACACATGGCTGCAGCTATTTTACTCTGAGTGTTGCGTGAACACTGGGTAACCAGCAGCATGCTTATTTTCATCTCAGTATCTGAAACTATTAGTTTAGTGTTTTGTCACAAAATCAGAAATTTTAACACAAACAAAAAAAATCTGAGTCACTGTGAGGCATGCCCTTGAAATCAGGCAATTAAGAGATATTATATTATCACTTGAGGCAGTTAATTCTGTTTTTATACTTCAGCCCTACTACTGATACATCACTGTTTAGTTTTTGCACATTTGTCATGGGTCTGTCAACAAAAGTAACTTTTAGCAAGACTCCTCCAACCATTAATTACCTTATATTTCTCAAACATTACTCTAAATGACACCTGGCATAGTTTTGCAATAATAACTCTCCCCGTTTCCTTTCTGAAACTGCATTTTTTCTCCTCTTAATGTCTGTCTGCCTTCTCCTTGTACAACAGCTACTGTAGCTAGAAAGGAAGACAAAATAACATTTAATGGGTATTTTTTCCCTTTAGTACCTAACTAGAAGGCCTTTTTCTACTGGGCAAGTAACATGCTTAAGCTGGAGTGGATGTGGCCGTTAGTCCCATTTTCTAAAAAAACAGTTACGGTATAGCCAACATTAAATGATACCTTATTAGAGAGCAAATGCTGTTAAACAATGTATGAAAAGCCTAATAAGAAACAAGAGTGCTGTTTCATGGCAGCATACCAAAGCACTCTGAGGCACAGATAAAAGGAAAAGAAACAACCAACATCTTGCTTACATTTGCTACACATGGCTGAAATTATTCAGTTAACAAAACTGAAAAAATATTACAAATAAAAATAATAATGAAACTGAACTAACAAAAGAAACTTCAGCTGCAGCAGTTACAAGGACATGCCATTTCCCTTCCTCCTGCTTAACATGTCTCTTAAAAAGCCACACTTACTGAGTATTGGGGGAAACGAGCAAAAGTAAATGCAGCACCAGCAGTTACAACAACCTGTGTATTATGTTTTAGAGAGACAGAATATGTGTGTGCATGGGGAAGGGAGCTGCAATGATTTGCATTTATTGTGTATTACATTTTTTATTATTTTTTAAATCACAGTGTTATATCTGAGGTGTACACAGTCAAGAAACTGGCTGTAATTGCTGGGCACATATGTAAGTGCGGGTGTCTCTGCAAGTGTATTTGTGTGACGGGAACTGCAATGCAATAACTTGCAAGGGGGCAATGTACTGTAAGTTGGAATACATTGTTATGGTTGTCATTCTTTTAATTTCCTTAAAATCAAACATCAGACACATATATGGATGGCTATTATTTGGAAGTAGGAGTAATAAGGCATGCTGCTTATGTCGGACAGCATCAAGCTAAGATATGTTACTGTACTCTGCTCTTTCAGTTTCATCTTAGTCTAATATCAGAGAGGTACACAGAAGATGGCTACCTTTTGGAAGTAGGAGAGAAAGGGCATGCTATATATAATGAGAACATCACTTGAAATATATGCCTGCGACTTTCTTCCTAGTATAACATAAGAGAGATACAAAAGGTTTATCTTTTTTTTTTGGGGGGGGGGGATAGGTGCAGGGAAGTCAGCACTAACCATAAATACAAAATTTAGGTTATATCATTTGTTTTCTCAGTTTAATGTGAATTACTATTTTTTCAGCAATGAAAATTAAGCCTTGGACATACGTTACTTCTTCTTTAGAAGAATACAAAGAAAATAATACTGAATTTCTTCTCTAATTCTTCTTTTTTTTTTTTTTTCAGGTCGTCATTAGAGCTAAAGATTGCAAACCGCTCTGAAAATTTACCTCAGAGCTTCTGTAACCCCATGGCTTTTGGGCTTCATTCAGTCATTTACACCACAGATACTGTGTGTTGAAAGAATGCATAACAAAATAAACTCAAAGCATTAGACTACATTTTTTCCTTATTTGTGAATTTTGTTCAGGCTGTCATTCGAGGAAAAAACAGCAATTCAGTCTGCGCATACTGTTCCTAAAGTTTTACAGCCAAAGCTAAACATTTGCTTAGGATGGGGCGGCGGCAGCAAGGTGTTCTTCAGCATGTGGTGCGCCCTGGTCACTTCCAGTCTAACACTGGTCCTATATACTACAACAGAAAAACTCATGGGAGATGACAAGTGTAAAACTCTCACCTTTCACATTTCTGCCATGTAGGACTGAAAGAAAAACTTACCAAATTTGACTGGCGCAGTAATAGCCACAGAAGTGTTGCTATCAATTTTATCCGAAAAGACCAGTAGCTGCTTGTGCACGTCATCATACTTTACCTCTATATTATTGAAATGTATTGTCTGGTCGCAAATTGTGTCACCAAATATAGTGACAAATGCCCTTTCTGTGTCTAACTGGTGAGGATCAAGAGGTCGTATGGTCACCTCACAAGGCACCCGCACTTTCACAGTTCCGAACGGTTTAATATCTAACGCCCACTGTTTTAGTGGTTTTCTAGTACTCTTATCATGATAAAATGTACTACAATTATATGTAGTAAACAAAGATCTGGCTAACACAGAGGGCAATTTTATTACACGGAGTCTTAATGTTTCACTAATGACAGAAATATTTAAGCCTTTCGGCCAACTGCATCTTCTCATAAGCAGCATAACAGTGTAACCACGTTATACAAAACTAAAGGATTTTAACGAAACTTGTTTCTACAACACACGTTAAACGTACATCTCCACCACAGCACCTAACAGTAGCAGCACAGACGCAAACATAACCCACGTGTCTAAAGACAGGAGACTTACTGCAAAGATTTCTGTGAATTGAAGTTTGCCTATTACCTAAAGCCTGCAATCCAGGAGAAGTAGAGACTACAATAACCAGGGTTGTTTTCAACGCAAGTAACCCGATCGAACATGTAATGTAGAAGTTTTAAAGTATTTATCTAAAAATGTTGAGTAATCTATTTGGCACACAGTGATCTTTGTGTGCATGACAACATCTGTAATTTATGTAAAAAAGCAGTTGTTGTAGCCATTGCTATACAATTAAATACATAAACTATAAGAAATCAGTAAATCAGCACATCTTCCCTCAATTCTGGATATAAAACGTCCGAGCCTAACGTTGCATTATTAACCAATCAAAGTTAGGCTTTGGGCGAAGAGTCTTTCAGTTGCCATAGCAACGGCTGCACATTATAAAGTTTTAACTAGGTATGTAAAAGCTAGATTTTTGTCGTAACGGGATTTCTGTGTGTATGGACTATTGCTGTCGCGGCTTGTTAACGACATAGTTCGATAAGGTAGGAAAGATTACGAAAAAAGTCCACTGCAGAGATTTTTTTTACAGTAGGCGTCATTTTTCACTGAATATAAATGTTGCACTGTTTTACCTCCCAACTGTCCAGATTTTCGCAGACTGTCTAGATTTTAGTCTCATATTTTTATATTTTCCTCGTAAGATTTGTGTTTTTGTGAGAAATCATTGATGATTAAAGTCACTTCATAATGGCATACATGTGAATTTCACACCATATTAGAAAAGGCTTATTAACACAGTACTTGTTATTCTAGCAACTTTTTAAGTTTATCAGAGCAATATTTAAAAATCGTACCAATTGTTGGGGCTTATCCCCATTATGTTTGGCTTTGTCCAGATTTTGGTCGCTTAAATGTTGAAGGTTATGGTTCACACGTACTTTAAAGATATTTGTATCACAAGTGTGGTACAGTGCTTAAATATGTAGAGATATTTTTAATGGCATATCACGGACAACATAATGCAATATACTGGGTACAATACAAACACTTTAATTATTTTATCTGTGAATTAAGTTGAAGCCTTTGCGTTTAGGTCATTTCTACCCACTTCTTACACTCATCTATTAAAACAAAGTTCTGACGGTTATCAAGTAGTAAATAATTCTGAATGCATCCTAGGAGATGTAAACATTGACTGGAACAAAATTAATAACAATAATCCCACCATCTCGTTTAATTTCAGGCAACTTACAAATTCCATTACCAGACCCAATAAAAACAACCCCCCAGGCTCCATGCTTGACTGGATCCTAGTCTTTCACCCAAATAAAATCTCCCATAGTGGCAGCTTACTAGACTCCATTAGTGACCACTTGCCAGCTTTCATCCATAGAGCAACCCCCTCCACTCCTCACCAACACCAATATATCCACGCACGAAACCTCACAAACTTTAACTCCTCAACTTTCTCTAATTCTCTCAAACTAATAAACTGGGATAATCTAAAAACTCTTCCTCTAGACCATGCTGTTGAATTCTTCAACTCAGCCTTCTTAGATACCCTTAACTCCCAAGCCCCTCCTAGAACAAAACGTATAAAAAACAATTCAGCCCCTTGGCTTACTAAAGACACCAAAATACGGTACTTTTCCGTTATCGGGGCAACACTTTTAAACGCGGTTTTTGAGCTCCGAATTCAGCATCTTGTCATGTGTTTTTGGTCTTGCATAAAATTTAGAGTTGACATTTCCTTTTTTAAATGTTATCCAGTAAAATATTTTATACACACCTGGTTAGATGAACAGCAAAAAGACATGACAAGACACAGGATTCGGAGCTCAGCAACCACGTATAAGATGTTGCTCCGATAACAGTAGCAGCGGCCTTAGGTCAGCTGGTGCCCTAGGCAAAAGGGCTCCACAGCGCCCCCCCCCCACACCACACCACCCAGGTGCCCCCAACCTGGTCTACCTAAACCACATAACTACTGGAAAAGTGTCCCTGCTACAGTGGTGCCCTAGGCGGCCGCCTAGTTGGCCTATGCCTAAGGCCGGCCATGGATAACAGCAAAGTACAAAAAAGGATTTTATCCATAATTTAAACACTATGCAGCCCATTACAACTACACTTGTATGTACATCCTCCAAAAACACAATTTCCTTACTTACAGTTATCTAGCTTCTGGCAGCTGTGAAGCATTTTTTTTTAAAGCGGCAACTACTGTTTTAAAAGGGTTTCCCTGACAACAGAAATAACCATTGTTAGGAAGTACAAATAATGTACAGGAGTTAAAATAGTAATCATGTACCTGATATAACATATATTATTAGCGTCTTACCGAGGTTCTGCTTTCCCAACTTTCGGTTGCATGTTTTTTTATTTGATTTGTCCAGCTGCTGCATAAGAGGGAAGCACTTTAAACTCAGTCGCTGAGCTCTGAATGCAGTGTCTTGTCATGTCTTTTTGATTTTAATCTAACCAGGTGTGAGTAAAATTTAGAAGTAACATCTCCTTTTTTAAGTAATATCCAGTTAAATATTTTACACACACCTGGTTAGATTAAGACACAAAAGGACATGGCAAGACACTAGCTTCAGAGCTTAGCAACTGCGTTTAAAGTGTTGCCCCGATAACGGAAAAGTACCCAAAATACTTATGCAACAAAGGGACAAGACCTGGAAAATTTACCATCACAATAAGCACCCTGACACCCTTCTTAAATATAAACAACTTCGTAATCTAGCCAAAAAACATTATACAGGATAAAAAAATCATACTGTACCAAACTCCAAACTAGTCACTCCAAAAACCCCAAACAGTTCTGGAATTCCATTAACTGTCTTCTCAACCCAGGGACCAAAACAAATCCTTGTCCTGACACTAGTAAGTCTGACCCAGAAATAGCCACACTATCCAACTCCTTCTTTACTGACTCCATAGCAGAACTCACCAAGACCTTCCCAAACAACTCTTCCTCCCTACTCAAACCCCCTCCCCAACCTACCATCCCTAACTCTTCTCCCATCTTTCATCTCAAACCCATTTCCACCTCATACATTAAAAACTCCTCTCTAAGTTTAAGCCTTGCTCCAATGCCCCTGACAACATGCCCTCACTCTTTCTAAAACATGCTGCAGATGGCATCGCCACCCCTATTAGCATTCTCATTAACAGATCCATACAGGAATTTTATGTCCCCAAACTGTGGTGTGCAGCCTTTATCCTACCCCTCCACAAAGGAGGCAAAAATAATAGCATCTCCAACTTCCAGCTCATAGCCATTCTCTTACCTATTTCAAAGACACTCGAAAAATGTGTCCACCTCCAGCTCAGGCCTTTCCTTATAAATAACCAACTCCTCACCCCAACTCAACATGGATTCCATCCTGGCCACAGCACAATAACTGCTCTTCTTTCTTTCCTAGACATAGTAAACCATGCCAGTGACTCTGGAGAACTAGTATCCACAGTCCTTCTTGACCTCACCAAGGCCT
This sequence comes from Protopterus annectens, assembly GCF_019279795.1. Classification (NCBI taxonomy): domain Eukaryota; kingdom Metazoa; phylum Chordata; order Ceratodontiformes; family Protopteridae; genus Protopterus; species Protopterus annectens. The sequence goes on along the minus strand of NC_056745.1, from coordinate 1,148,691,538 downwards.
TTGATACGGTCTCCCATTCCCACCTCCTAAACCACCTTTCTAATCTTAATCTTTTACACAACACCCTTATTTGGTTCAGCAGCTACCTCTCTGACCGATCTCAGGCCGTGAAATGGAAAACTGGCACCTCAACCTTCCTTCCAACCCCAACCAGAGTACCCCAGGGATCCATACTCGGCCCAATGCTCTTTAACATCTTTATTGATGAATTCCACGCAGCCATTCCTAACACTAAGATAGTTCAATACGCAGATGACTCAACTCTAGTTTGCTCGGCTCCTAACCTCCCCAAACTCCAAACAAAAGCTCAAACTGCTTTTTCTACTACTGAGAACTGGATGCTTCAAAATCACCTCTGTCTAATTGCCACCAAATCCAAAATTCTACTATTCTCTCCCTCTAAATCTCTCCCTCTTGACAAAACCTCCTTCAGTATTATCAGTCATGCCAACTCCACTATAGAAGTTGTTCCTTTTGCCAAACTTCTTGGGGTCACTATTGATGAACACCTAAAATTCGATACCCATATTCAGCTAAATATTAAGAAAACACATCAGAAACTTGGCATGCTGTATAGAAACTCCCACTTTCTCTCCCCTTCCACAAGACAGACCCTTGCCACTACCTACATACTACCATCTCTGATGTATGGTGCCCCCTTACTAACCAACCTATCTTCCTCTATCTCTTCTAAACTGGAAACCTGTTACAACAAAATCTTGAAGTTCTCCACCAAGTCCAAGTACTCTGTCCACCACTGCATACCTCTCCACCAGCTGCAATGGCTAGAACTTCCCAACTACCTCCAACTCACTACAGCCCACAAGCTTATTTTTAAACCTACTAAGTGCCCTGCACTAACAAACGTCTTACCACTATACACCCCTCATAGAACTCTAAGATCTGCCCACCAAAATCTAATTTCTGTACACAAACCAAATTGTCCCCCAGGTCAGCTTCTTCTATCCTTTTCCTTAGCCAAAAAAATGAAACTCTCTTCCTCCTTCTCTAAGAATTTCTGAAAACTTTGATCACTTCAAAACCCAGTTCCAATCTTACCTCTCCAATAACAGGAAATGCAATTGTACTCTACCTACCAATACATGCATTCATCCATACAAATAAAGTATCTTTCCACCTTACCCAATAGGAGATCAGTCTTACTGACTGTTTTCTTACAAGTGTGACTTTAATGCCATTCTCAGATTTAAAACATCAGTACTATGGTGATTCTGTACTACTGTTCTCTAATGTATAAACATGTAAATATGCATTGTATATTATACTATGTTGCTATTTTATTTTACTTATGTTTAACTTTTTAACATGTACTACTTGCTTAACTATTGCTATGTCTACTATGTTTTATGGAGCTTTTCTCCCCGGGCCTCCACTGAAAACAGGCTCCTTGAGCCCAGTAGACCTCCCCAGTCATCAAACTGGAAATAAATAAATAAATAATTTTCGAAGTTAGGTTTAATGTTAATAATGAATATTAGCAGTGTTCCTCTTCAACACGGGTAGCAACAGACTGTCTCGAGTGCTAGTAGTGTTGCTTGTATATCTCCTAATATTCCCGGTACTCTCTCTTTTCATAAAGTCCGTGATTTTAGGACAGAACAGTATTGCAGCTGTGACCACAGATACTTTGAAAACTCAGCAAAATGCATTTTTATTACCCTTTCTCAGAAATGTTTTGTCTTTTGAGCCCAGAGCATCTAGGACTGTGTCAAAAAAATATATGCATGTGGTTACAGCTAGCACATCCTGAATGCATCAAGGGAAATACTCAACCTAAACTACGAGTTTATGATTATAGAAACAATAGCTGAAATAATGTACTCATTGTTAGCAGTATAGGGACAGTACTTGGAAGCATCAGTGCTTTTTTTAAATGTTCAGTAAACCAAACGCTCAACTTTCGATCACTGGAATGAAGAACACTGTGTGTCTTTTCAGCTTTTCCCGGTTAGGGGTTGCCACAGCGGAACTCTGGTCCGCTAATGATTGGCAGTTGATTTTTACGTGCCGAGTTGCCAGCCCTGATGCACAACCTTCAATGAAGGTACGCCCATTCACGCATGTCTCCACGCAGAAGACGCCCTAGCTGAGAATCGAACCGGACAGCGTGTTACAGTGAGGCGACAATGCTACCGCAGCACCACCACCGCAGTGAAGAACACTATCTGGTGAGAATTGAGAAGGTATAGTTAAATAAGCTGAACTTACCATAACAGTAGATGTTCAAAAGATCATTGCTGTAGTAGCCTTAGCTATATGGGTTATATCCAGCCAAGGAGAGCTCAATTTTTGTTTCTTCCGGTGGGGGTTTCCCTTTCTCTGAGACTGTTGCTAGAATGTCCCAGTGTTTTCAGTGGGAGAGCACTGAGGTTTCTCAATCTCTCAGAAAATACTATGGGTTGCTACAGAAGGATTTTTCAGAACCTACACCCACTCCTCCTGTCCTCTCTGTTTTAGAGGATGTGTGCCTTACTGCCTTCAGTTTTCCTGATAGTCAGCCAGCTGTCCCTAAAAAGGCAGATAGTATGTATAAAGTTCCTTATTCTTTTAAATGTTTTTACACTATTCCCAAACCTTACCCAGTAGCTATAGCCTTAGTTGACTCCACTGCTGCTAAGCACTTTAATTCCAATTGTTAATTCTAATAAGGATAGGAAAATTTATTGATAGGCATGGAGAAAAAGTGTATACTTCTGCAGCTTTGATTTGCAGAATTTTAAATTGTCAGACTTGTATCTTAAAGTTTATGTTGACATATTGTCAATGTATGAGGAATGTTTTATCTACAGTTTCTTATTATGAAGACAAAACTGTTTTAAATAATTTAGCTTCTTCTATTGTACAGGTCATTGTTTGCAGTGTGTTTTTAATTCTCTTAATACTTCTTCCAGTGTTATGGCCACTGGTACTATTTTAAGGAGGTTTCTTGATTGCATTCTCAGAAACTCCCAGATTATTTCAAAAATGAGATTTTAAATTCTTTCTTAGAAATTTCCTTGTTGGAGCCTCTGCTACAGAAGTGATCAAAAAAGTGTGATGAAAGAAGCAAGCTGATTCAGAGAATCTCTTAAGATTTTTCATCCCTCCTTTTCCAAATTGTCCAAGGGGTTTTCTTTCTCCTCATCCATTTTTGGCAAAAAAAAAAAAAAAAAAACAGAATAAACAGATTAAACAGAATTCAAGTAAACATATGTACAAGAAGAAGTGGCAAGGGGATTCCAAAAATAAGTTTCAAACCTTCCAAAACAAAGGACAGTCCAACAAATTTGAATGGCTGTTCAAGAAACCTAGTGACCCACTCCCACTCTGGCCACTTTTTTCTGCCAGAAAGTCTGGATCTCCATTTTCCCTTTTGGCAACAGTTTTTTTTCAGACAAATGGTTCTGAAAATCATTCAACAAGGTTACAGATGACAGTGAAATGAAATTCCTCCTTTTCAGGGGGTCCTTCTCCATACTGTAGGTCAAACTGTTGTTTCATTCTATTCTTTATCACACACTGTCCAGAAGAGTGATAGAACCAGTTCTTCCTTCCATTTAGGGGAATGCTTTTTTTCAAGGATGTTCTTAGTGCCAAAAAAACCCCAAAAAATGCATGGAGACCAGTTCCGGATCTTTCTCTCCTAAACATATTTGTGATAGTGAGCAAATTCAAAATTATGTCACTTCACAACCTGTTACTTCTTCCTCCTCATTCAAGTTTCCTGGTAAACTAGACTTAAAAATGCTTATCATCATAACTCTATTCATCCAGCCTTTGGGTATTTCTTAAGCTTTTGTGTGTCTAAATGACATCATCATTTCTCTGCCTTACCTTTTGGACTATCCACTGCACCAAGTGCGCTCACAAAATATCTGACTCCCATTAGAGCTCATTGTAAGCTACAGGATATCCATATTTTTCCATAATTAGATGACTTGCTTATCTTTGCAGAGCCTATTTAAAAATGTCAGGAGTCTCTGTCTCTCTAGGGTGAGAGATCTCTTGCACAAGCTGGGATTCCAAGAGAACATTCATAAGTGTTTCTTGACTCCCTCACTTAGGATTGTGTTCCTGGGATGTCAGCTAGACATCTGAGTTCAAAGAGCTTTTCTTCCACAGGAAATAATAGATTTTTCTTTAGACTGATTTCTAAGCTTTTCCACTCAGACTTTGGTCACTGCGAAGGAATACCTCAGAGTTTTGGGTCTCATGGCATCTGTGATTCTCATGATACCTCTGGCAAGACTCCACATGAGAAAGATACAGTAGTATCTGAAATCTCTTTGGTCCCAGCACCAACACCATTTACCTTTTCAGATCCCAGTACTGGGATTTGTCAGAAGAGAAATGTTTTGGTGGAGACAACATATATCTTTAAATCCAAGTCTCTCCTTCTCCATCCCTGCTGCAAAACAGTCAATCACCATAGACACTTTGGAATTTCCTTGTAGAGCAGTTTCAGGAGGGATAAATGTGCATGGGTGTGGGACACCAAGGATAGATGCAAGCACATAAATATCAAGGAAATGCTTGCCCTGATCAAGGCACTCAAATTTCTGAACCATCTTTTGTCCCTGGGACCTTTTTAAGTAGTTACAGGCAATATCACAGCCATATGATACGTCAAAAAGCAAGGGGGATCAAGTTTTTACCCCCTTTGCAGACTAACTGTGTTAGCTTGGGTCATAGTTTCACAGTACAATTTCACTCTACAGGCATCTTACATTCCATCAGAGCAAAACTGTGTGGCAGAGAAGCTGAGGAGGATGAGGGCAGACTCTCATGAATAGAAAATAGATCAAGAGGTCTTCCAAGATTCGATGTAGCTATGAAGAGTTCCTCAAGAAGACCTCTTTGTCTCCTCTCTGAACAATCAACTTGTAAAATTGTGTTCCAGGATTCCATGCAAGAAGGCCTGGAAAAAAGATGCCTTTTCTATATTTTGAAAAGGAATGTTCGTGTGTGTCTTCCCACCCTTTCCACTAATATCCAGGGTATTCTGAAGATTCCAAAGAAATCTCCACCCCTCCCCCCCCCAGGTCACTGTCATGATTCCCTTCTGGTCCAGACAACTGTGTTTCTCCCTTCTTTTGGAAATGGACAGGGGCAATTACCACAAACATCCTCACAGAATAAATCTACTCACACAAGAACAGGGGTGTTTGATACACTCAAACATCAATCATCTTTAGTGGACTCCCTGGATGATAGGGTTATAATTCCTTTTAGGCAGTTGTTTACTGAAGACGTGCAGCAAGTACTAATGGAGGCAAGAAAGCCTGCTACTAGAACTTCATATATTAGCAAATGAAAAAGGTTTTCTAGTTGTTGCCAGCAACAAAACCAGCACCCATTCAGGGCTAGTAAACCTGTGGCGCCCTACATGGGATCTTAATTTTGTGTTAGAGAAGCTAACTCTTGCTCTCCTTGAATAAGCTAATCTGGCTGACTTGAGGTTCTTAACATGGAAGACAGTTGTACTGATTGCTCTGACCTCTGCAAGATGAGTACATATGTTGCAAGCTCTTATGGTGAGTCAGCCCTACCTCATTTTCCACAGGGATGGGGTTTATTTGAGAACTAGTCCTTCTTTTATGTTTAAAGTACTATCCAAGTTTACTTTAAGCCAAACTATCCATTTTCCTGTTTTCTTTCCTGAACCTAAAAATGAGGTAAAAGGATACTCCATACCATGGATGTCCACAGATAACTCGGATACTATCTTGACATATATATCTCACCCTAGAGAAACAGAGACTCCTGACATTTTTTAAATAGATGGCGTGCACCTGTCGCCCTTGGGATTCCAGATACTGGCTAAGGCTCTTGCCACCCCTATAGTGCCTTTTGTAGGCAAGGTTCAAATGACAAATTCACCACCGTAACAGGTACAAGCAAGCAAAATCTGAGGGTAATGCTACTCAGTGCTAGAAGTCTAAGCCTCAAAATGCACTCACTCGAGGCATTCCTTAAAATGGAGAACATCGACATCTGTGCAGTGACAGAGACCTGGTTCAAGGCTCCAGAGAGCACCCCTGCATTACCAGGATATAATTCATACCACATCTTTCGGCCACCTAACCTGGACCAAAACATTAAAGGTGGAAGCGTGCCCATATTCATTAAGGATATCCACACCTCCAGTATTAGGGTACAACCCAACACCCTAAAGATGGACGATTTCAACTACCCCACCATTAACTTGGAAAACTACTCATGTACCAACTCTTGTGCTCAACGTTTTCTGGAATTCATAAATTCCAACGCCTTGGATCAACTTATCCACACCCCCACCAGGGGCAGCAATATCCTAGACTTGGTCATTACCAACATGGGCAACCAGTGTTCCACACCAGAGGTCAATTCCTCGTTGGTCAGATCCGACAACAAACTAATCACCCTAGCATCTACATCCCACCCACCCCTCACCCCCATTAGGGAAACCACTGTAAAAAATTTCTCCAAAGCCAACTTCACGCTTCTTAAGACAGAAGTGGCAAACTTCACGACAGCCCACACTGAAGGACAGTAGAGGTACGACTGCTGAATCCTATACAAATGCATTTTATAAACACTTACACGAGTGCATGGATCATGCAACCCCTAACAGAACCAAGATGCTATCCTCCAAATAAAGGAAGCCAATCTGGTGGTCCCCTGCCATAAACAAACTCTGCAACAGAAGAATGAAACTGTTACAAAAAAGAGTAAAATCCCATGATTGGAGGAACTCCCTGGTCAGCTTCGGTAAGAAGCTGAGATCCTTTATAAAATCCTCCAAAGCTAGTTACGAAAATAAAATTGCCACTGAGTCTAAAGATAACCACAAAGCATTCTATAGCTATGCCAAGAATCTCAATGGCAACACTCAGATCTGCTCTGAGTTACAGCACAATGGCACTAAATGTATAGAACCAAATGATATTGCCAACATTGTGGCAGATAGGTTCAGTGCTAACTTTACCCCTTTCTCACCCCCTAAAGGGCTCATCTCTATACCGGAAGAATGCAAAGTTCCTGTAATCACGGCTGCACAGGTAAAAAAACACACACTCCAAAGCCAAGAATACAGCATCCATGGGACCTGACAACATCCCAGGCTACATTCTACATGAACTACAGAATGAACTGGCACCCTACCTAAGTAACATGTTCAATCATAGCCTCACCTCAGGCTTTGTGCCCACTGATTGGCACACAGCAACGGTTATCCCACTCCACAAAGGGGGAGCCACCACGGAGCCCGGGAACTACCGCCCCATTAGCCTGACAGGCCTGGTCTGCAAGGCTATGGAATGTTATCATCATGGAACTTATAAACAGTGACATTGGTAATCTCCAAACTCTGGACCCTACCCGGTTCGGGTTTGTAAAAGGCAGATCATGTCTCCTAAACCTGATAGACTTCTTTGAAGCGGTCACCAAATCCGTAGATGAGGGTAAGGTGGTTCACACAGCCTGTCTAGATATCACCAAGGCTTTAGACACCATCCCCCACTCTGGAATTATAGATAAATTCACTAAACTAGGTATAAATCCCTATGTCACAAGATGGGTTGCCAACTGGCTCACTGACAGAACCCACACTGTGAAAGTAATAGACTCTAAATCCAACTTCAGACCAGTGACAAGTGGAGTACCACAGGGTTCAGTCCTGAGTCCTCTCCTGTTTGATATCTACTTCTCTGAAGTACAGGCTAACACAGAGGGTCTTTGGCTAACAAAGTTTACAGATGACTGTAAATTAGGAGCCATAATCAAAACTCCTAACAATGTGGACATCCTACAAAAGGTTCTCACTGAGACAGATGCCTGGTGTCAAAGCCATGGCCTCAAGCTCAATGCCAAAAAGTGCATTGTCATCCCTTTTGGTAAAATCTCTGTACCCATGAACTACCACATAGGTGGTAGTCTACTTAACACTGAAAGCATGATAAAAGACCTTGGGACACAGGTGGACAGTAGTCTCTTCTTTGATAATCACATCGCCACAGTAGTCAGGAAATCCTTCTACGTGGCACACCTCATCACAAAAGGTTTCTCATCGAGGAAAAAAAGAGGTTATTGTTCCCCTCTACTCATCACTCATTAGACCCATTATAGAGTACATCTCTCCATTTGGTATGTATCTCACAAGACCTCTACAACAACTGGAAAAGCCGCAGAAATACCTCACAGGGGATTACCGGCCTCAAACAGATGCCTTACGCAGAACGTCTCAAAAAACTCCAGCTTTACTCCGTCGCATATCGCCTACTCAGAGGCGATCTCTGCCTAACATACGAAGCTATGTCAAACCCAGAGCTGTTGGTCATGCTCCGCCGAAAAAAATCCCCCCCGAGCTACACGCTCTAGAGACCTAAACCTTGTCACCACAATAAATAGAACATGCTGGAGGGATAGATTCCTGTTCCAGATACTTACCTATCTATGTCAAACAAAGCTCCTCATTAGCACTCTTCAAGAAAAATCTTGATGGTTGGACGGGAGATAGGAAATTCACCCCGGGGATCACTTCTGTGGCTCTGCTCGACAGGGACACAGGAAAATAATTTTCTTGGGTAGCAAAAGCCAAGGTATCATTTGGCTAGGCTTATATAGGCCCTAGGGCCAATAGCCTAGTACCTGCCTATGAACCTATAACTAAATCTTTCAGATCTTCTTATCAATTGTTCATTTCTTCTGAAGGTAATCAAAAAGGGCTCTCTGTGTCAAAACAGACGATTTCCAAATGGTTGTCTAAGGCTATTATTTTTTGTTATACTCACCATGACAAATCTGTTCTAGGTAGGGTCAAGTCCAACTCTACCTGGGCCTTGGCTTCATTTATGTTTTTTTGGAAAGGGCTGGATTCTAGAAGTATTATAGAAGCTACTACTTTGTCCTCCTTACATACTTTTTGCAAAGCACTATAAGCTTGATTCCTTCTCTAGGTGTAGATCAAGTTTTGCTAGGACCATTCTCCAGGTAGACACAAGAAACCTCCTCTGTGACTTTAATACCGTTTTATCAAAGGTGGATGTTGTATACTTCACAGTTTTCTTCAAGTGTGACTACCTTCCTAGATGAAGGTTTAATTATCCACATTGCTTCCCTTGAGCTATCTAAACATTTCAGCACTACACCCATGATGGAGTCAAATGCCAATTCTGTTATGTAAAGGTAAATGAAGCCAGAAACACTTAGCGTATTGGTGGCTACTTGGTCTTACAATCCCCCGTCATTTGTAGAGTCCTTCAAGGTTCTCTTCAGACCAGTATTTTTGTTGCTCTTTTCTTAGTCATCAAAACTGACTCCCATGTTTTGCTCCCCAAGTATGCAGATGGCTAGAAACTTGAGAACTTTGTTCTTATCCCAGCTGCAATAGTAAACGACATTGGAGTCCTTGTAGATGATAACCTTTCATCTGACATGAACACTTGAAGGCACTAGCAGAGCTGGGGAACACAATAATATGCCGTTTATACCAAAATCTATAAAAAATATTTTATTCAGCACCACGTTTTAAAATAAAATAACAAAACAATAAGATTAAGCGCTTTCGTCTCTGCTTATTCAGAGACTTCTTCAGAATACCTTATCCAGCAATTCAATTACTTTTATGCAAACATCTTTGAATACATTTATTTATACAGTACATATACATAACATAACTGCTTGTGAGTGTTGGTTGGCTTGTTGTAGAAAATAGGGGGTGTGTCTTTAATGATGCATTCAAAGATGAGTGTATAAAAGTAATTGAATTGCTTGATAAGGTATTCTGAAGAAGTCTTTGAATAAGCAGAGACGAAAGCGCTTAATCTTATTGTTTTGTTACTTTATTTTAAAATGTGGTGCTGAATAAAATATTTTTTATTGATTGTGGTATAAACAGCATATTATTGCATTCCCCAGCTCTGTTAGTGCCTTCAAGTGTTCATTTGTGGTGACTAGTCGTGTTTTTTTGAACCTTTCATCTCACACCATTATAGCTGCTGCTGTCCACAAAGGATATAGAGTTGTGTACCTGATACTCCATGGGGCTGAAAGCAATGCAATGGAGGTAATTGTCCCCCTTTGTGCAGCTCTTATCAGACAAGGTATAGAATACTAAATCATGTTATGTAACCTGCTCACACCATCTGGTGCAACTCGACAAGGTACATATATTCCTCACAAAGAGAAGCAAAGGTCTTCAAGGCTTATCTTATAACCAAACACATCAGTAACTGTTTCTATCTCTTTTCTGTTTGTCAGTTTCTTACAGGATACCATTGCCTGGCATGCAAAACATTAAAGAACACCTTACCAGTTGAAACCATTGGCTTAAAAGACTCCCTAGTAACCTGGACACTTGGCCTCAGTAAAAGCAGTTAATATAAACTTTAACATAAAATGTGACAACTTCATTTCTCAAAACTGACACTGTTCTGGAATAAATTCCCTCTTTCAATTAAACTCACCCATTAATCCATATATTCTGGAAAGAGCTTGGTGACTACGTTGGGTCAAGATAATGCATTTTGTATGAGGGAGACAAGCCCCACCACCCACAAATGTATATGAATCAAAAGCACAGTCACAGAAACAAAGGAGAAATCTCCCACAATAAATGAATCCATACCAATGCACACACACATACTGCACCAGAAATGATCTCCTATGGAAAGTGGCAATCGGGGATTTCAGTTTCAACAAATTGAACTCAATGGCACCTCATTCACTTTAAGATTGATAAGAAAGAAGGAAGCTGTAGACACAACATGTGCAACATATTAATATTTTCATGTTACATTTTTTTACATTTAAACTTTTTGCCATTATTTTCATAGGCAGGATATATGCATCCATGTAATGTTTACATATTTTGGAGTTTTACAGCCACTTGTACGAATTTAACAATTGTCATAGATTGAAGTACAGTTGTAATTAAGAATCAGGTTAAAAAATGTGTGTAATGTAAGTTTTAACAGAAAAAACAAACCCAAGACAGGGTATGAGCAAATAACACAGTGAAACCACAGCCACTGCAATACCAAACGCCAGTCAACAAAATAGCAGCGACAGATGAAAACAGGAACTGAAGAATCTGGCAAAAAAACGTATCCAAATACTCAAAGTATAGAATAATTTATTTGAGACTGAGCGCTTTCACCTTACCAGGCATCATCAGAGTCAAATAACAAATGCACCCTTACCCTATATATACTAAAACCAAACACACATTGAACAAATTAAACAATTATGAGCCTTCAAAGTTAATTAACACCAACCTAGCTATAATAATCTCAGAAAATGCAATCAACTATAATACATATAAATAGATAAATGTGTAAAAATACAAAACACTTAACTCATATAATGTACATTTCTACATTTCATTCTATAACCATTGTGAATAAAACATTCAAATAATAAATATTGTATTATTATTATGTTATTAATTAATTACTTTTAAATAAAATTAACCTAACTACACCCTTACCTACAATTTCTTACTGTAAAAGATAATATTATTAGCATGTAAAAAATCTATAAAACTTGGGATCTATGCAACAAAAGTGGCTTGATGGAAATGTAGTCATTCAGACCCGGATACCCGGATACATTGAGCCTTAACTGCCATTCCATCTCCTTTAGGACTACCCTGTTTTTAACATCGCCACCCTTTTCAACATACACCCGATCTATTACAAAAAACACAAACTTCTTAAAATTGTTACATTTCAAAGTGTGAAGATACAAAGCATTATGTATATCTTTATTCTTAATAGATCTTAAATGTTCAGGAATCCTATCTCTAAGTCTGCTTGTTGTCATCCCTACATAAAATGCATCGCAGGATGAACAACATGCCACATATACTAAATTCCTGGAATTACAATTACAAATTCCTGGGCAAGGTAGGGTATACTGATAGCCTGAAATCACCACATAGGGGCCATCAGCAATATACCTACAACTCTTGCATCTTCCACATTTGTCCATCCTAGACCTAGTGTGTGACTTACTCCTTTCCAAAATAGCCTTCAGGTTTTCACCCCTACTATAAACTATCACCGGTTCCTTTACCACCAATGTTTTCAAGTCATTGTTTAAACAGTAATCCCAAGCACTTCTCAACACAGTACATAACTCAGAGGACTTGTCATTATATTTCATAATAAAACAGGGTCCCTTATTGCTGTTATCACTTGTGGCCACCTCAAACTGGGAAATCTCAGCTTCCAGTGTATCATCCCCTCTTAAAATGGGAAAATAAATAGTACGCCTTTTCTTATATATTTCCTTTTTCACACTTAACAAAAGTTTAATTGGATACCCACGTTCCAATAACATGCCAATTAATTTAAAAATCTCTAACCTAAAATTCTCATCACTACTCACCAATCTCAAAATTCTTATCATCTGTCCCTTAATCACCCCTTTTCGCTGATGAAAGGGGTGACAACTACTAAAGTGCAGTAGTGAGTTGGAATAATTTTCCTTCCTGTAAATAGTACTGGATAACCCATCATCAATCTTAGAAATACTTATGTCCAAAAAATTAATACTATCTGCCCCCCAGGTGTAAGTAAACTTGAGGAACCCCGTAGTATCATTAAGATATTCAACAAACTCTACTGCTAATGCTTCGTCACCATTCCACACAATCAACAAATCATCCAAATATCTGTTGTACAGTAAAATATTGTTCATGTATCTTGAGGGAAATACAAATGCCGTTTCCCATGCCAATAATACCAAATTGGCATAGACCGGGGCACATTTGGCCCCCATCGCAACTCCGGAATTTTGTTTGTAAATCTCTCCCTCGAATTTAATAAAATTGTTATTTAGAACCATTTCCATCAAATCATGAAACAAATTCAATCTGGATTTATCTATAGTTTTACTCACATTCAGACTAGAAAGAAATAGCTCTAAACCTTCACCTGAATGCCTTCAGGATTTGCAATTTAGGCCCATTGTGGCTGCCAGGGGTTCTAAGACAGAACCCTTGGCTGCATTTGTGGATGAATGGACCAAAACAGCTTTAAAAGAAGTACCTCATATTTTAAGAGATTCATGGCACTGCTTGGAGAGATTAAAGGAGGTTCGGAATTATACTGATCAGTTCAGTTTCCTAACAATAGATGTTGTTAATCTATTTTCTGTAATTCCCCACAATGAAGGTTTAGAGCTATTTCTTTCTAGTCTGAATGTGAGTAAAACTATAGATAAATCCAGATTGAATTTGTTTCATGATTTGATGGAAATGGTTCTAAATAACAATTTTATTAAATTCGAGGGAGAGATTTACAAACAAAATTCTGGAGTTGCGATGGGGGCCAAATGTGCCCCGGTGTATGCCAATTTGGTATTATTGGCATGGGAAACGGCATTTGTATTTCCCTCAAGATACATGAACAATATTTTAGTGTACAACAGATATTTGGATGATTTGTTGATTGTGTGGAATGGTGACGAAGCATTAGCAGTAGAGTTTGTTGAATATCTTAATGATACTACGGGGTTCCTCAAGTTTACTTACACCTGGGGGGCAGATAGTATTAATTTTTTGGACATAAGTATTTCTAAGATTGATGATGGGTTATCCAGTACTATTTACAGGAAGGAAAATTATTCCAACTCACTACTGCACTTTAGTAGTTGTCACCCCTTTCATCAGCAAAAAGGGGTGATTAAGGGACAGATGATAAGAATTTTGAGATTGGTGAGTAGTGATGAGAATTTTAGGTTAGAGATTTTTAAATTAATTGGCATGTTATTGGAACGGGTATCCAATTAAACTTTTGTTAAGTGTGAAAAAGGAAATATATAAGAAAAGGCGTACTATTTATTTTCCCATTTTAAGAGGGGATGATACACTGGAAGCTGAGATTTCCCAGTTTGAGGTGGCCACAAGTGATAACAGCAATAAGGGACCCTGTTTTATTATGAAATATAATGACAAGTCCTCTGAGTTATGTACTGTGTTGAGAAGTGCTTGGGATTACTGTTTAAACAATTACTTGAAAACATTGGTGAGAAAGGAACCGGTGATAGTTTATAGTAGGGGTGAAAACCTGAAGGCTATTTTGGAAAGGAGTAAGTCACACACTAGGTCTAGGATGGACAAATGTGGAAGATGCAAGAGTTGTAGGTATATTGCTGATGGCCCCTATGTGGTGATTTCAGGCTATCAGTATACCCTACCTTGCCCAGGAATTTGTAATTGTAATTCCAGGAATTTAGTATATGTGGCATGTTGTTCATCCTGCGATGCATTTTATGTAGGGATGACAACACACAGACTTAGAGATAGGATTCCTGAACATTTAAGATCTATTAAGAATAAAGATATACATAATGCTTTGCATCTTCACACTTTGAAATGTAACAATTTTAAGAAGTTTGTGTTTTTTGTAATAGATCGGGTGTATGTTGAAAAGGGTGGCGATGTTAAAAACAGGGTGGCCCTAAAGGAGATGGAATGGCAGTTAAGGCTCAATGCAATGAGGTATCCGGGTCTGAATGACTACATTTCCATCAAGCCACTTTTGTTGCATAGATCCCCAGTTTTATAGATTTTTTACATGCTAATAATATTATCTTTTACAGTAAGAAATTGTAGGTAAGGGTGTAGTTAGGTTTATTTTTATTTAAAAGTAATTAATTAATAACATAATAATAATACAATATTTATTATTTGAATGTTTTATTCACAATGGTTATAGAATGAAATGTAGAAATGTACATTATATGAGTTAGGTGTTTTGTATTTTTATACATTTATCTATTTATATGTATTATAGTTGATTGCATTTTCTGAGATTATTATAGCTAGGTTGGTGTTAATTAACTTTGAAGGCTCATTGGTAGTTTTTAATTGTTTAATTTGTTCAATGTGTGTTTGGTTTTAGTATATATAGGGTAAGGGTGCATTTGTTATTTGACTCTGATGATGCCTGGTAAGGTGAAAGTGCTCAGTCTCAAATAAATTATTCTATACTTTGAGTATTTGGATACATTTTTTTTGCCAGATTCTTCAGTTCCTGTTTTCATCTGTCACTGCTATTTTGTTGACTGGCGTTTGGTATTGCATTGGCTGTGGTTTCACTGTGTAATGTAAGTTTTGTCTGTTGGTTCTTAAGAGCTATTTAGGATCAAATGGAAATTAATGATGAGAAGGAGAGGGGATGCATGAACAGAATAATTTAATGATAGATTAGAACTGAAGGTATCAGTTGCTTAGTGTAGTTGTTGTCCGTAGAATAGAATGGGAAGGCTGGAGAAATAAATGGAATATTTTAATTTTTCTGTTTATTTTTGCTTTCTAAATAGCAGTATAGTCTCCTTTAGGTACTGTGTTAACTTAGTTCTAAAGTAGACCAGTCTGTTTAATTTTTCATTTTTATGTGTAAATTGTTCCCGTTTGCTGGTGCTGTCTTCTTGAAGCTGTTCTCACTAATTGCTAAAAATGTTTTTTTTAAGGAATAATTTTCATTTACTAAAATTTTAGTGCAGAGATAGGATTTGATGTTCACAAACAATCCCATTTTTATACCACACTTCGGACTGCCTGGACTAAAAAACTTTCTGCGTACTGTAGCGCTTTCAGAAAGTAAGCTTTTATTTCTAGAATATGATTTAAAAAAACACCATAAAGTCACCCTGGTACTAATAATGTCATTATCTATACCATTGTGGGAATTGTTTTTATCCAAATGGAAAATACATCTCATAAAAAGTGAGCATGTGACCAGATAATTGTTTTTTGAGTTGGTTTATGCTGAAATACTGCTGTTTTCTTCACCATTTTGAAGATAGAAATTTAAGAATGTGTTATAATGGCTAAAGATTTTATTAAATAATAAAAGTTAATATATAAATTATAAATGTTAAAAAAATCCCTAACACCTCATCTCATTTGTAAAAAGTTATCAATAATGTCTGACCGAGGGAATTATAGTGAAATAAGGGTCCACCCAGAGATGCTGTGGAATTGGGACTCTCCACTCCACGAAGGTCTGTTACTTTTCTATAATGCTTGTGCTGGAGGACATTACTGTGCTTAGCAAATTACCTCTATTTTTTAATTGCAACTTTTTAAAATGATGATGCTCGTTTCTTGTTTTGTTAAGTGCGCCTTTTCCCTATTTATTTATAGTGGAACATTTCACATACTGTGCTTTTTTGAAATTATACACAAAGTCAGTGGATATGTGCATATGATTGCAGATGTGTGGGAGTGTGCATGTGCGCCTTGTGATTGTGTGTGTCTGTAAGTATGTGTATTTGTGTGTGTATGTGCATATGTTTTGCATATTTGGTACTATAGTATTTGCGTGACTGGAGGTGTAATGTTTTGCTTTGCCATTTATCACAACATATCAATAAGTGAGCATTGTTTTGAAATACATACATTTTTTTCTGATTGCAGTAATTCTTAGTGGCGATGAACCTGAGGCATTTTGTATTGTACTTTATAGGAAAGGGCAAATAACATACATGATTTCAAAGTACTTTCTCTAAGCATCATTTGGCATTGTATTGCTTTTCTTTTGG
The DNA here is from genome assembly GCF_019279795.1 of Protopterus annectens. Classification (NCBI taxonomy): domain Eukaryota; kingdom Metazoa; phylum Chordata; order Ceratodontiformes; family Protopteridae; genus Protopterus; species Protopterus annectens. The sequence continues at coordinate 1,148,675,005 of NC_056745.1, read as the reverse complement.
CCTGAATTTGTGATATTCTACTTTGCAGCTTATAAGACAGAACATACATGTTGACCGTCTAGGACTGTTCTGGGTAATAAACACTACCAAGATCAAATATTTTGGAATCGGGGCAGATTTACACAAGAGCATGTCATTTACACTAAGCGCAATACTTTTGGAATTGGGCTTCTTATTTACAAACAGGATTATGGAGCCGAGAAAATCTTCACAGCACACACACACACACACACACACACACACACACACACACACACACACACACACACTTTCTGCTTCATTTGTGTCAGTGATATGATCATTTATAGTATTCTTTAAAGTGTGCATTATAACCATTATTCACATTTTCATAAGATGCAATTGTATGACAGGCAGTACTGTTACAAGGGTTGTAATCCACTTACAAATAAGACTTGAGTCAATATTAAGATGTATCGATATTTTGTTGTTTAAGGGTAACGCTCCACTTATGCAAATTCATGCACCAACATCCTGCTACTGTTATGTCACCAGCAATAGATAAGTGACAGGATTTATTTATTCATTTATATTTGTTTGTTTGTTTACTGGGGTGGTCTACTGATCATAATGGACCAATTTCAGGTACAGACTGAGTGACTATAATCGCAATGGGATTGACGGTTAAGAACAATCAAAGCAATAATTACATACAGTAGCATGAACCAATACACACTATACCCAAACAAAAGTACAATATTTACAATAACAGTTTACTAGTATAGTAACATAATGACAGAGTTTGTAGGAGGAGATGAAGGCAATGGAGAAAAGTAAGGACAATGAAGAAGAGGTTTGGTAATGTGTCCCACCTGCAAGCAGCTACATTGGGCTTATTTGAGATGTTTTTTGAAATGAGATCTAAATTTGGAATAAAAAGAGAAGTATTTTATGAGATTTGGAAGAGATTCCCAGAGTTTTGGTACAAGTATAGTAAAAGCTTGCTTGGTTCAGTATAATTTCCTTGTTTTGAGCTAGCAGGCTGGGTGTAGAGTGTAAGTGAATTCTGAGATTTAAGAAGAGGTTTTGGCCATCAGCTTTGTTGCAGGAGTGTGACTGTTTCAATATTTAGTAACTTGTAGATTAGAAGTTCATATAAAAGGTCTCCTGTGTGTGACATTGGAAGACATTTGGTTTGGGAAAGAGTGAGTCACTGGTATTCTTCAGAGAAGGAGGTAGTGATGCAATGATACATTTTATTGGCGATGGTATGGTGGGTAGCATTTTTTCGTAGAGGTTGCAACTATGATGGACAGGCCTTATTCAAGTTGAGCTAGGAGGACTGTCTTAACTAATTCAGCTATTGATCTACACAGAAAAATGCATGAAATAAAAATGTTTGGTCTAACACATCCCAAGATAATTGAAGGAAGTTTTTGTTTCTATTAGACAGACATTTTATATATTTAATTTGCAGAGAGGAAGATGCTTTGACTAGCCTTTGATTCCTGAAAATCATATTCTTAAAATCTACATTTTAATTGTGTTTTCTTCTGCCGCTGTTAAATAGCAATAATTAATAATATTGTAGATATTATTAATGTGTCAGTTTTGCCATTATAATTTGATAAAGGAAAGTCTGTGCATGACCTCAGAAAAAAAAGATGCCTTATCACATGCTAGCATATAGTTGGATAAAAATTGCCTTTAATTGCTTGATGTGTGGTAGAATACTGATTTTTCTTCATTCTGTTTGGAGGAGTGTTGAGGTAAATGCTGACTAATTGTTATGTAAACAGTAATACCTGACCGACAGGACATTAAAGGAAAGAGATCAAGAGGTGTTGTGAGGCTCAGTAAAACAGACAGAACATCTCTCCGCCCTCTGCAAGTTCCATTATTTCCCTTTAACACCCACCTTACAGGGCATTTTTTGGCTTAGGCAATTATCTGTGTTTTTGCTTTTGCTAACTATATTGTTTAGCAAGTTTTATAGGAATTTAATAGTATTTTGTAATAAATAACAGAGCTAACAGGATAAACTCACAACTTCTAAAACAGGATCAAACAAACTGTCATGGTACTATTAAAAAAAATGAAAGGGATTTCCAGTTTGGTAGCTGAGTGGCAGGTTTAGCTGTCTACTGCCATAATAGAAGCATATATATGGCAAAAATGCATCTAGTGTAAATATGAGCTACACTGGGAATGACTGCATCAAAAGTTTATAGAAACGTACCAATTAAGCTAATGTTGCACCTGTATGGTATGTGATCCAGTAGCCATATATTCAAAAGATAGAGTGAGAAAAAAGTGCAGTAGTGCTGTTACACACTTACTGTTGTCACACAGAAAACAACCACCATAGAAGAGTGATGTGAAGCTGTGAAACACTTGATCCAGTCTGTTAAATACTCAGTCGGACTTTAGAAAAAAGTCTAAATGCAGTGTTTAACAGTTTCACCTTTTGTGGTGACAGCTCATTGCTTTAAGGGTGTAGTGTGTGACTAGAGCTTAACAGTAATAACAGGTACTTAAATGACTAGTCTAATCCAGATACAGATTTGCTGTATCCAGGACTGTTTGTAAGCTTCTGAGCCCAGCATTTCTGCGTTGGAGGGAAGCCTTCTAGCTTATCAGTAGGAGTGGTAAGCACTGGGTGGCCTATCTACCACAAGAGGAGTGGTTTCTGGTCCAGAAATGATAAGTTTATTGGCCATTTGGGCAGTTTTTCCATCCCTTTCAACTTTCTGGTTTAAAAACCCACATTTGCACGAGTTTGTGCTTGTTTAAGCTCCGTGGATCCTATTTTGGTGTGCTGCAGACTGCAAGAGCATCAGGAAGGAGAAAGAGATACTCTAAGTGCCTCCATTTTGATTTTTTCCTAATTTACTGCTTTCTGCACTTTTTTTAGTATTTTTTTAATTTAACTGAATGTATTTAAACTGTATTTGCTTTAATATTGTTACAGACATAAGTGTGCTAGCTTGCAATGCATTTGAATTGTTTTTAGTGGTGTTTTAGCTGCTTTTTTGTAAAAAAAAAAAAAAAAGGAAAAAAAAAGTTCTAAACTTGTTTCCCGCCTTTTTTGTAACTAGTCTAGTCCAGATACAGATTTGCTGTATCCAGGACTGTTTGTAAGTTTCTGAGCCCTCTCAAGCCTTTCTGTGTTGGAGGGAAGCCTTCTAGCTTATCAATGGGAGTGGTAAGCACTAGGTAGCGTATCTACCAAAGAGGAGTGGTTTCTGGCCCAGATATTGCAGTTTATTGGCCGTTTGGACAGTTTTTCCATCCCTTTCAACTTTCTAGTTTAAAAGCCCGTATTTGCACGGGTTTGCACTTGTTTAAGCTTAGGGGATCCAGTTTTGGCGCCCTGCAGACTGCAAGAGCATCAGGAAGGAGAAAGAGATACTCTTAAGTGCCTCCATTTTGATTTTCTCCTAATTTACTGCTTTCTGCACTTGTTTTTTAGTTGTTTTTAATTTAATTGCATTTATTTAAACTGTATTTGCTTTAATATTGCTACACACTCAACTGTGCTAGCCTGCACTGCATTTGAATTGTTTTTACTGCTGTTTTAGATTTTTTTTTGTAAAAAAACAAAAAAAAAAGTTCTAAGCTTGTTTCCTGCCTTTCCTGTAACTAGTCTATCCCAGATACAGATTTGCTCTATCCAGGACTGTTTGTAAGCTTCTGAGCTCCCCTCCCCAAGCCTTTCTGTGTTGGAAGGAAGCCTTCTAGCTTATCACTGGGAGTGGTAAGCACTAGGCAGCCTATCTACCACAAGATGAGTGGTTTCTGGCCCAGAAATTGTAGTTTATTGGCCGTTTAGGTAGTTTTTCCATCCCTTTCAACTTTCTGGTTTAAAATCTCATGTTTGTGTGGGTTTACGCTTGTTTAAGCTCTGCCTAGCAGTGCTGAGCTGAGTTAAACTATTACTGGTGCCAGAAAATCTGCTCTTCAGTTTTTCCCTTCAATCTTGCTAATTCTTTCTGACTTTTCCTTCAAATAGCTTAATCACTTTGCACTTCAACATGTCTTTGTAGCAATTATTGTAGCACACCTAAGTGCCATCAGCACTAGTTTTTCTTCAGGGAAATGGCTCCAGTATTTAGTAGTTATGACCACCCCTCCTGGCATGATTAAAGGGCAGTTCCCTGTGCTTTCTTCTATTAACCTGGTGCACTTGGGCATTCTGAAGCAGTGCAGCAAATGCTCATGTACACAGACTACCCTCTTCTCTTACCTCCCAACACGCAGACTTCTGAGAGATGCACTTATATCACCAAATTGGAAGCTACGCACCCTTTAGCTAAGACTGGACTAGCTGGTCAAGAGGAGAAGGTCAACACCTGCACCACACCACATGGAACACATAGCTCTCCAGAACGCCCACCATCACATCTCTTACATAAAAACACAAACCACACACCCACCTTCACAGAGGCTCTCAATATAAATTTACCTAAACAGCAGAGACCTCCAAGACCGACATGCACTTGACCACCACAATGCAGCACAAACCACAGGACACATAGCTCACCTCCACAGTGTGTTCCTCAACCTAAGCCCCTAAGTCTAAACACCTTGCCGAATACACTAATCATAGGTGACTCAATAGTGAGGCACACAGATGTCTCACTCAGTAGGTTGAATAAGAAGAACGTAACAGTCAGATGTATATCAGATGCCAGAATCCAACACATAACACACGTACTTAGGTCACTCCACAACAAGTACAAGTATGACTCTCTCATTGTCCATGTGGGTGTGAATGACCTGAGATGCACCTCCCTGGACTACATGAAAAGAGACATGGTGGAGCTCCCGGATTATGTGGCCCAGGCAGGTATGACCCTAGCCCTGAGCAGTATCCTACTGTCACCCAGAATGATACCGCAGTACAAACAAAAAATGATTGACTTCAACAATTGGCTAAGTTTCTGATGTCATTCTAAGGGGATCCAGTATCTGTCTGTTTGGGACAACATGATTGACAGACCTCTATGCTTTGCCAGAGATGGCCTGCATCTGTCACCCCTGGGTTTCCGGATACTGGCTAAGGTTCTTGCCACCCCTATAGTGCCTTTTTTTAGATGGTTTTCCAAAGACCAAATTACCTCCGTAACAGTTATAAATAAATGCAATCTGAGGGTCATGCTGCTCAAAGCTAGAAGTCTAAATCTCAAGATGCACTCGCTCAAAGCACTCCTCAAAATGGAGAACATCGACATTTGTGCTGTAACAGCGACCTGGTTTAAAGCAGCAGAAAGCACCCTTGTGCTACCAGGCTATAACTCATTCCACACCTTTCGGCCCTGAAACATGGACCGTAGCTCCAAAGGCAGTGGTGTCTTCCATATTCATAAAGGATATGCACACCTCCAGACTACTAGCCCAGCATAATGCATCTGAGATAATTCAGGTACAGCTAACATTGGGTAAGATGGCGATCCAGGTCATAGCCCGCTATAGGTTCCCAACCATGCTCCTAGACTTTCAATCCACGTTCCTAAGTACTCTGAAATCTATCAAGGTCCAACCCAACACTCTCTCATACTAGGAGACTTCAACTGCCCCTCCATCAACTGGGAGAACTACTCAAGCACCAATACACTGGCCCAATGCTTCCTGGAATTCATCAATTCTAGTGCCCTGGACCAGCTCATTCTGACCCCCACTAGAGGAAGCAATATACTTGACCTGGTTATTACTAACATGGGCGACTGTTGCTCTACACCAGTAGTCAATCCCTCCTTGGTCAGATCTGACCATAAACTAATCACCATGGAAATTCACATCTCACCCACACCCCCCTCAAAGATAACCACCTTGAAAAACTTCTCCAAAGCTGACTTTGGACTCTTAAAAACAGAGGTGGCTAAATTCACGGCACCCATGCCAATGGAAAATAGATGCATGACTGCCGAATCATACACCAGTGCACTGTACGAACATGTACATAAATGCATGGAACTAGCCATACCCAAAAGAACCAAGACACTCTTACCCCAAAAATGGAAGCCAATCTGATGATCCCCTGCCATTAATAAACTCTACAACAGAAGGAAGAAACTGTTGCAGAAAAAGGTGAAGTCCCAAGACTGGAAAAACTCCCTTATTAGCCTCAACAAAAAGTTGAGATCCCTCGTCAAATCCTCTAAAGCCAGATATGAAGGCAGAATTGCAGCAGACACTAAAAACAATCACAAAACCTTCTATAGTTATATCAAGAACCTCCATGGCAATACCCAGATTTGCTCTGAGTTACTGCACAATGGTACCTCCTATACTGAGCCAACAGATATTGCCAACATACTGGCCGACAGATTGAGTGCCAACTTTACCCCTCTTCTCCCCCCTGAAGGACCAATCGCAATACTGGAAGAATGCCAGGCACCCAGCATTACTGCAGCAAAGGTTAAAGCTGCATTGTCCAAGGCCAAGAATACAGCTTCCACGGGACCCGATAATATTCCTGGCTGTTTTTTACATGAACTACAAAGCGAACTGGCACCACATCTGTGTACCCTGTTCATTCACAGCCTCAACTCAAGCATTGTCCCTACCAAATGGTGCACTGCTACAGTCATCCCTCTCCATAAAGAGGGAGCGACTAAAGACCCTGGGAATTATCGCCCCATTAGCCTGACTAGTTTGATATGTAAAGCCATGGAGCACGTCATCATGGACCTGATTAGCAATGATATAAGAAATCTCCAAACTCTAGATCCCACGCAATTTGGCTTTGTGAAAGGGAGATCATGCCTACTCTACCTAGTTGTTTTCTTTGAGTCAGTCACCAGGGCTGTGGATGAAGGTAAGGCAGTGCATACAACCTACCTGGATCTGGCCAAGGCCTCTGATACCATTCCTCAATTGGGAATTATTGATAAACTCACCAAACTAGGCATCAACCCCTATATCACTAGGTGAATTGCAAATTGGCTCACAGATAGAACACACAGTGTGAAAGTAGTAGACTCCAAGTCAGACTGCTGACCAGTCATGAGCGGAGTCTCACGGGGATCACCCTTGCATCCTCTTCTTTTCGGCATCTACTTCTCAGAAGTCTAGGCCAACACAAAGGGACTCTAGCTGACCAAGTTTGCAGACTGCTGCAAGCTGGGAGCCATTATTAACTCTGCAAGTGATGCAGACATCCTACAGAAAAGGCCTCACTGAGACCAATGACTGGTGTTGAAACCATGGCCTTAAGTTTAATGCCAAAAAAATGTGTCGTCATCCCCTTTGGTAAAAACTCAGTTCCCACTACATACCTCATCGATGGGAGCCCACTGAACACTGAAGGCATTATAAGAGATCTGGGGACACAGGTTGACAGCAACATTTCCTTCGACCACCACATTGCCACTGTGGTCAGAAAGTCCTTCTGTGTGGCACATCTCATTACCAAGGATTTTGTATCCAGGAAGAAAGAGGTCATTGTCTCCCTGCACTCTTGCCTCATTAGGCCAATCAATGAGTACAATGCCCCATTTGGCATGTAACCCACTAGACACCTGCAATGCTGCATCTAAAGAAATCCCAATCCCTCAGCACCACACACTCCAGAGACCTCAACCTCATTACCACAATCAACAGAACATGCTGGAGGGACAGGTTCATAACCCAGAGACTGCCCATGCTATGGAATAGACTTCCCATACATGTCAAGGAGAGCACCTCACTGGCCCTCTTCAAGAGAAATATTGATGAGTGGATGGGAAATAGAAAATTCACCCCGGGGATCATTCCAGTAGCTGTACTCGACAGAGGCACTAGGAACTAAGGTGGCACGATGCCAGGGTAATACAATGGGCTAGACTTGTAAAGGCTCCAGGGCCATTAGCCTAGTACACATCTATGAACCTATGAACCTATATGTCTCTTCACTTCTTAATAGCATTTCCCAGGAATAAAAAAAAACACACAAATCAATCCAGAGTTTAGGCCAATCTATCAATTTCTTAAAACGTGCACAGTAAAATATTTAATTTGTAATGCATTCTGGCTGCTCACGTGGTTATCTTTGCATAGTTATTCTCTTATAGCATAATCTGAATTTATAGTATTTAATGCTAAGCTTTGGAACAGTTCTCAGTTTCTTAATAATGACCTCCAAAGCCTCTAATGTGACTCAGTGATTTCTGTTACTATTGCTTTATGTAGTTTGTTTTAGTTGTATACTTGCATGTCTCTCACCCTGTCAGCAACAGACTCCTGGAGAAAACTTCCAAATCAGATACTTGTATTGAAAGAATACCAGAAGCTGTAGCAGTGATACCATACTCCAAACAGGACACTCAAACATAGTACTGACAAACACAGGGAAATGTATACAGTATGTCTCAATCAAACAATGATGAAATTGCTAGGGACTACAATGAGAACAATTTTACTCTTAATCTCTCCATTTCATAATGCATAACATTTACACCACAATTACAAAGGCACACCTCCACTCCTCACCAACACAGCTACCCACACAACATACCAGTCAACTTTAAGTATTTTCCCACCTCTCTGCAAAACACTGCAGTAGTGGCTTTGGCAAATGAAAACGATTGATGGATGTCAGTTCAGGACTCCCATCCGTACGTTTCAACTGTACAGATTTTTGCGCAAAGTCCAGATTTTTTGTCTCACAATTTTTGTCTGTTTTTCATAAAATTGCAGTTTTCTTTCAAATAACTGGCAAATCATTGAACAATGAGGTCAGAAAATAATGACTGGCATTTGATTTTCAGACTTCATATCCTTAAGAAAATTCAAGCTAATGCAAAACCTGTTTGTAAGAGCAACATTTAAAAATTGTCCCTATTTTTGGGCCTTTGTTCCCCCATTATTTATGGCCTTGTCCAGATTTCTTGTTCTAAGATGTTGAGAGGTATGCTCCCATCCCTTCCTATTGGAGTCCACTGCACTTGCATAAGTGTCCCCCTCAACAGGGCAGAAAGCAGGTGTCAGTGCAGCTTTGCTTTATAGTTTTTTTACACCACACACACACACACACACACACACACACACACACACACACACAAAACAATGATACATGATTAATGTGGACAAATCTGTTTGTTCAGTGTCATTACACTTGTCTCCAAACCCAGTTTTTTGACATCTGCTACCCATCCACTTATTAGTCCACAGCTGCAAATCTTGCTGTCCATGCTATCTCTCCTTTTCCTTGGTTTGGTTTCTCTCACTTGTAATTTTGCTTTTACTCAATTTTTCTCCTGCCTCCCATATCTACCCTAGTTATTACTTCTAACAAATACTTTTTCTCACTCTTCCTTCTCTTCCTCTTTTCCACTCTGACATTTGTTTTACAAGTGAATAATGAACTGTTGCACTAATAACATGTCAGCACGTTTCAATGGTACATGATATTGTATTTAGCCTAATTATGTCTGAATACGTGAATGGTATTTTGATGACAGCAGCAAGGAAACATTTTCTTTCTTTCTGTATTCTTTTCTTAATTTTTGGATTTTTCTTAGTATATTGATTGATTTTCTTAGTGTATTATGACTGATGTTGTATTTATCTTGTTTTAATGATGGCATATGTGTATTATTGTTCGTCATGTGCAGTAGTATTTGTAGTAGAACAAAACAGAGTGTCGACCACCACGATGATAAAAAGACTCCTTTATTCAGACAAAAGTTAAAGATGAGCGCTTTCGCGTACCCACCGTACGCTTCTTCAGATCTAATGAATCCATAAGACCATGATCCTTATATACATAAAGGTTCTCTAATTGATTAATCAATCATCCAATAATTAAAATCAATCAATCAATCTAGTTAAAATAATTACAACTATTTAAAGAGGCTAAATAGACAAGTTGAAATACTAACAGCATGGCTTATATACACTTTCTAAAAAGACCATACTGAAACAGCCTACAGTGTCCCTAAATGGATAATAATAAACAAATATAAAATACATAATATATAATATACTATAATATCAACCAAATATTAGAATATATATATATATATATATATATATATATATATATATATATCTTAAATCACAAATATCTCATAGCCATTATACATGTTGTCAAACCCTCCAATACATACAATTCTTCAGTAAAAATTATATATATATATATATATATATATATATATATATATATAAGAATCCATGAAAATATATATGCTTAAATATTTATATATAGATGCACAAGCATAACATACATTTATATAAATTCAGAAAGACTTATTGAGATATATATATATCTAGATTTAAGCAGTATTTAATGCCTAATTATGTACCTAACATTGGTTTGATGTAATCAAGCAAGTCAGTCTTCATGCTTGGTGTAATCAATGTTTTCTTTGTTACAAGAGATTGATATTTTGTCAGCGGTTACATAGCATTAGTGCTAGGATAAAATAGAACTGAACCTATACAAAAATATATATATATGAGACCATAAACATGTCAATAGGTCTATTAGTAAAGTCTAGGTTTGTATCAGTCCTATATATAAATAAAACATATCCCATTAACACAAAATAAACATGAAAATATGAATATGAGTTATGATTATAGATATAAACTCTAAACTATTAAATATAGTAAACTATATATTTATTTCTACCTTCCTATGAATAAAACATGTCTAATAAATTGATGTTAATATTAAGCATCTAACGTAAGGTATAAATGAATTACTTCAAACTGCGTTCTTTTAACCTAGACCTGATGCTAATGTATTGATTCAGCCCAGGTGAATGATGTGCTTTTAAACGTAATATCCAGCCAAGTTCAATTTTTTCTAATTCATTAAAAGTGTCACCCTTCCTTTTACTAGGTGTAACAAGCTGTAATATTCTAAACTTAAAAGCATGTCCTGGGTTACTGTTAACATGTTTAGATAAGGCATTATTTTGATCATTTTTCTTTATGTCATACAAATGATTATAGATTCTTTCTTTTAAATGCCTTGTTGTCATTCCTATATAAAAAGCCTGACAATTTTGGCAGTCAGCTAAATATATTAAGTTAAAACTATCATAGCTAGCTATAAAATTAGGTTTAAATTTAAAATCTATTGATGGGTGTATAAAAACTTGCTCTGTAGTGATATATGAACACATGTTACATGCATGACATGGGTATGTACCCAATTTATTATAGGAACCTCTCATGATGGCTCCCTTTTGAGTCTTATTAGTCTTTTCTGTACATAATAATCTCTTGAGATTTTTACTATTAGTGTATATAAAAACAGGTCTTTCTCCTACTAACTTCTTGATCTCTATATCTGTCAATAGAATGTGCCAATTTTTATTTATAATACTAGTAATAAATTTGTTATCACTAGTAAATCTAGTTCTAAAACTAACAACATGTTTTCTAGGTGTGTAGGGAACTTGTATATCTTTAGTCCTATCTCTAGTGTTATACAATGTTTCTGATGGTATAAGGGATTCTTTTATAGAAGATATCATTTTTGAATCATAGCCCCTCTCTATGAACATCTGCTCTAATAAATGGCTTTGTGTTAACGGATCATCAGTATCTTTACATAATTTTCTAATTCTAATGAATTGACTCTTTACAATATTATAAAATACATGCCTAGGATGCATGCTATTAAAATGTAAAAGTGTGTTCTTCCAGCATGATTTCCTATAAATTGATGTATGTAGAAAACCATGTTCGTCCTTTTTGATAGTAATGTCAAGGAAATCTATCATGTTGTAGGAATATTCAACTGTGAATCTGAAAAAAGATGTAGTTGATTCCAAATATTCTATAAAAGCCATAAGTTCATCAATGGTGCCTCTCCAAAATATAAGAACATCATCTACAAAACGCTTGTATAATAATATTTTCTGAAAATCTACATTGTTGAAAAGATGTAAACATTCCCAATAATAAACGACTAAGTTTGCGTAGGTGTTAGCACAGGGAGTGCCCATGGCAACTCCTCAATGTTGCAAAAATAGATCGTTGTCATACATAAAGACATTATTGGATAATATTAAATCTAACAAAGCATTCAGTAAGATCTGATCATTACCATTAAACTTATTACTGTCTTTAATAAGACATCTAATAGCTTTTGTACCATAGCCGTTAGGAATAGATGTAAATAGGTTTTTAACATCTATACTTACTAAAAGGCAATCTGTGGGAAGACTTATCAAAAGTATTTAGGTCTTCTAGCAGTTGATAAGTGTCCTTTTAGTATAGAAGGAATGTTTATAACTAAAGGTCTTAACTTCTTTTCAACATAAACAGAAATAGTTTCTGTAATCCATCCATTCCCAACAACTATGGGGCGTAAAGGAGGTGGTAATGTGTTCTTATGTACCTTGGGTAAGCCCTTTATGTATGGAACCCTTGGTTGTTCCACCAGAAAATATAGATATAATTCATGGTCTATTTGCCTACACATCAAAAAATCATAAAGTTCCTGATGAACCTCATAAATCAATTTCTCTAAATCAGATTGTTCTATTTTCATGTATGTATCCACATCATTCAACATAGTTCGCATATTGTTATTATATACATTAGTATCTAATAAAACAATACCCCCTCCCTTATCAGCTGGTTTTACAACAATATTATTGTCACGCTGTAATGAGTATATCACTTCCCATTCCTTGTGTGAAACATTAGTATACAAGTGCTTAGTTCTAGAATTAGAAAAATAGCAATAAAAGTCATTTTCACAAGCTTTTAAAAAGCATTCCACTACTGGTAGTAATGTCGGTGTGAAAGTACTTTTCCTTTTAAAGTCAGAGCACATTAAATTAGTGGCTTCAGAAGGTTTATTTTTGTTAAAAAATTGTTTCAAAGTAATTGTGCGTGTAAACAGTCGCAAGTCAATCAGAATTTCACTGATGTTACTGACCTGTGCCGGTATGAAACGGAGTCCTTTGTTGAGTAAGATATTCTCAGTCTCTGTAAGAACATGGTTAGATAAATTAAAAATTAAACTGCTCGATCTCTCATTCGGTTCCTGTGTGTTGGTTGTTCGCCTGAAAACATCCTTTTGGTTCTCCCTCGACTGTTGGATCTGCTTTGAGATGTCCTTTGAAACTTTGCTGGTAACGGTAAAAAACCTTCCAAACTTCCTTGTTTTACTTTGGGTTTCGCTCCCAACACCTCTTGGTTCTGTCGTTCTAACGCTTGCTGGTTGGGAGGGGGAGTGTCCATGATGTCGTGAGCCATAGAATTTGCTGTTATGCGTGACGTCTACACATTGTCCGTGGAAGCTATGTCTCTTAAAAGAGGAATAGTTTGCTGGGTATTCAGAACTCTCACTTCATTTGAAATGGAGGAATGTTCTTCTTGTATATTATCAGCATTAACATGATTCATTCTGGTATCACGATATCTGGGCCATACAAATACCTGGCCATTATGAAAATCGATATGATCTCTTTGAAGTTTACGTGATTTCACAAGTTGGAGTTTATCACCATAAGCGGACACTTGACTGTATAAGTTATCAAGTCTATGAAAGAATGTTTCCCCTTTAAATTTAGTTGAAATCTCTTTGAATAAAGTGTCACCCATTGAAAAAGACTTGACCTCCAAAGCTAAGAAATAGTCAATGAGTAATTTTATATAATTGAACCCAAGATCTAAATTTAATTGTTGCCATCTCCTTAGAAGCTCCGGATGATTTTCGCCATAAGTCGGCATACATAGTACTCTCATTCCCCTGGGTATGACTTTAAAGTGTAAACAGGCTTCAAGGTGTCGCCTTTGCCAAGTGAGCCTGTACAGTCTATAGAGTACATTTTCTAGTTCTTTGTATATAGCATTGAATTCAATTTGTGTATCCATATTGCCTTTATCCAAAGATGTAGTTAACACCGAGAGTTCTATATTAAGCAATGGATTGTCTTTCGGTTCAGTTAAAGCATTCCATTTCCTTACCGAAACATGTTTGTCAGGAACGTAGTCCAATTCTACCATAGAAACATCCATCGTGTGGAGGCAGCAAAGCAGTAGTATTTGTATTAATCTATGTATTTACAGTATATTATACCATGACCCCCCCCATTAATATTCCAATACGTGCACGCTGATTGGCCAGCGTGCACGTTGTAAATCGACTTATACTAATGGAAAAAGGTCCGGTCGCCCGGACTTTTTCCATTAGTACAAGTCTCTTTTAAAACACTGTCTCGCTTTGCTAAAAGAGTTTAACATAGCGACACAGGTTTAAAAAAAGCAACCGAGAGCTCAGTTGCTTTTTTTAAAGCTGTCTCGCTATGTTAAACTCCTTTAACATAGCGACACAGTGTGTAAAAAGCAACGGAGATCTTGCTTTCTCCGTTGCTTTTTTTTTTAAACCTGTCTCGCTATGTTAAATGGGCTTAACATAGCGAGACAGCTTTAAAATAAGCAACGGAGATCTCCATTGCTTATTTTAAAGCTGTCTCGCTATGTTAAACCCATTTAACATAGCGAAACAGTAAAAAGCAACGGAGATCTTGCTTTCTCCGTTGCTTTTGGCCACAGCTCTGATGTACTGCGTAGGCATGCGCAGTACATCAGAAATGCCGCGGATGGCAGACAGCTGCGGAAGGGCAGCAAAGAGGCATTATACAATGCCATTATTTAAGAAAAGTAATTATTTCTTTTCTTAAATAATGTCACAGTATAATAGCAATAACCCACTTCTGGGTGTGGGTAATGCGGGATTTACCCAGGGTCGTCTTTGTTTGGTTAAATCCTGCATTACCCACACCCAGGCGTGGGTTATTGCTATATTGTAATATGATATCCATTTTCACCTGTGTATATGCATTTTCTGTTTTTGTGCTCAATGTAGTCTGTAGCAACTTCATCATTGCTTGATTGAGACATATACATTTCCCTCTGTTTGTCAGTACTGTGTCTAAGTGCCCTGTTTGGAGTATGGTATCACTGCTACAGCTGCTGGTACTCTTTCAATACAAGTTTCTGATTTGGAAGTTTTCTCCGGAAGTCTGTTGCTGAGAGGATGAGAGACATGCAAGTATACAACTAAGACAAACTACATAAAGCAATAGTAACAGAAAGTAATGGGTCACATCAGAGGCTTGGGAGGTCATTGTTAAGAAACCGAAAACTGTTGTAAAACTTGGTACTAAATACCATAGTACTGGGTCACATCAGAAGTTTGAGAGGTCACTGTTAAGAAACTGAGAACCATTGTAAAACTTAGCATTAAATACTATAGTTCAGGTTATGCTATAAGAGAATAACTATGCAAAGATAACCATGTGAGTAGCCAGGAAGTCTGTTGCTGAGAGGATGAGAGACATGCAAGTATACAACTAAGACAAACTACATAAAGCAATAGTAACAGAAAGTAATGGGTCACATCAGAGGCTTGGGAGGTCATTGTTAAGAAACCGAAAACTGTTGTAAAACTTGGTACTAAATACCATAGTACTGGGTCACATCAGAAGTTTGAGAGGTCACTGTTAAGAAACTGAGAACCATTGTAAAACTTAGCATTAAATACTATAGTTCAGGTTATGCTATAAGAGAATAACTATGCAAAGATAACCATGTGAGTAGCCAGAATGCGTTACCAATTGAATATTTTACTTTGCACATTTTAAGACGTGGATAGATTGGCCTAAACTCTGGACTGGTGTGTGTGTTTTTTTGTTTTGTTTTTTTTTTAATAGAAATAATTCCTGGGAAATCTTATTCAGAAGTGAAGAAACATATGAGGGAACAGTTTTAGTGGCACACCGGGCTGTGATTTTTTTTTTATGCTTATTGTCATGCAAAGTTAACTAAATAGTTGAATTTAGCCAAGTTGGAAATATGAGACTCTATATATGAGACTCTATCCCACTGAAGGAGGGGAGATGGGAGGAGTAACTTGACCAGGAGCTGAAACTTGCAAAACTGCTCATATGCTGGAAATATGAGACTCTATCCCACTGAAGGAGAGGAGATGGGAGGAGTAACTTGACCAGGAGCTGAAACTTGCAAAACTGCTCATATGCTGGAAATATGAGACTCTATCCCACTGAAGGAGAGGAGATGGGAGGAGTAACTTGACCAGGAGCTGAAACTTGCAAAACTGCTCATATGCTGGAAATATGAGACTCTATCCCACTGAAGGAGGGGAGATGGGAGGAGTAACTTGACCAGGAGCTGAAACTTGCAAAACTGCTCCTTGTGAAAAGTCTTTTTTTTATCTCAGTAATTTGTTGACACTTTTAGGGCGGCCACCGTGGTGCAGCAGTTAGTGTTGCCGCCTCACTGCAAGAGGTTCTCCAGTTCGATCCTCTGCTGGGGTGCCTTCTGTGCGGAGTCTGCATGTCCTCCCTGTGGTCGCATGGGTTTCCTCCAGGTGCTCCAGTTTCCTCCCACATCCCAAAGACATGCTATAGGTGGATTGGGCACTCTAAAATTGGCCCTTGGTGTGAGTGTGTGCATATGTGTGCCTTCTATGGAAGGTTGGGCTTCGGGCTGGCAACTCGACACTGTAAAAAACTCCACTGCCAATCATGAGCAGACAGGTGATCCACTGTGGCAAACCCTAACCGGGAAAAGCCGAAAGAAGAAGAAGAAGAATTTGTTGACACTTTTTTTGCAAGCTTCTTTCAGAGAATGTGTAGTACATCAGTAGGAACAAAATTTGTAAAACCCAGTGCATACCAGTTAATGACACATGAGCTGTAGACTCTCAAACTTGACAGTTTTTTCAGGTGTTCCATTCTAATTGAATGGAAGTCTAGTCTGACAACAAATGGTAAAACTTGACAGTTTTTTCAGGTGTTCCATTCTAATTGAATGGAAGTCTAGTCTGACAACAAATGGTAGAGCTATTTTTTTTTTCACAATCTGTACATAATGGGACAGATTTAGCTTTCCAAAAGAATCATGATGTCTGACCCATGAGGGCAGACAACAGTAAAAAAAAAAAATTAAATTAAGAATGAGTACTTATTTTACTGCAGGCTGCTTTGGGGGGTCTACTTTATTTACGCAAAAGCTTAAATAGCGAATGCATATGCATCGAACCACATGCATCAAATCAAAAATGGAACTACACAACAAACATGACATGTAATAGCTGTAGGCAGGGGGGCAAGTCCCCCTGCACCCCCCGCTACTTAAATATACCAACTCCGAGATCACACTACATTGAAGTAAACGGAAATCTCCACCTACGGAGATTTCTGTTTAGTTTTCGACGGTTCGCACTTTAGATGCATATGGTTCGATGCATTCCCTGTTTTAAGCTTTCGTGTAAATAAAGTAGACCCGCTTTGGGAGGTGCAGTAAATCATGGCAAGATAAAAAAATATGTTTTTTTTTTTTCATCATTTTCCCGTAGTGGTCCTTTAATAAAATCTTGTAAGAACATTTCTGATATCAGAATCTTGCTTAATAGGCATGCTTTGTCTCCAAATTCAAAGCATAATTATAGTGATCCATACACTACAAATTATTATCTTTAAAAAATAAGGCTGGTCAATCACTTTGGCCATGCCAACTCCTGCACGAAACTGCCAGTGAGCCAGTACACTACAACATCACCCTTGCTTCACATAGATGAAGAACCTCTAGATCTTGGTGGCATCCGCAACTTAGGTTGCAGAAGTTGAGTTTCGTACAGGCTTATTGAGGGCATCTGCTGCTAACCCACCTATTCTACAAATGGCCCTGCTCAGAGATGTGCACAGTAAGTTGTAATAGCTTGGGGTGGGGGCCGGGCATGGGCTAGGAACAGTTGGATCATTTCTTAAATTCTCCTTGCAATGAAGACTCAGAGGTGCACATAGAAGGCCTTGCTGAGGCTGAGGAAAATACCTTCTTTATTTCTCTAATTTTTCTCACAAACCTCAAATGTATCATGTATGGAAGCTTTTGTGGGGCTGCAACAATATGGTCATTTATTTATTTAACTTTTCAAACAGTCATACCTCGGAGATATGCACACAGCATGACTATAGCTTGTGTAGGGGCAGTGCACTGTCTAGGAGCAACAGGCTGGAAAACATAACTGTGTTAAATTTTTTTTTCTTTTCTCACATTCACCTAGCAGGTGTATACAGATGGCTAATTTTTGGAAGTAGGGGTTAGAGGCATAATGTGAATCTGATATCAACAAGTAAAAATATGTTACTATATTCTGGTTGCCAGATGAATCCACAGAATGTAGCTGTCTTTTTGGGGTAGGGTTGGGGGTGAAGAGGCCAGTTGTATGGGACAGCAGGAACTTAAAATAAATCACTGAGACTATCTATCTATTTATTCATTCACTTTTATCACAATCTAACATCAGAGGGATACACAGAAAGTGACTTTTCTTTCTTTTGACAGAGAGGTAGATACTATTCTAAAATAGAATTCATGTATCTATGCAAGCATTTATCTTCACAGTTTATTGTGAACTACTTTTTTGTCAGCTTTGATAGTTAAGCCTTGGGTAAAGCTTATTTATTCACTGAAAAATAACACTGAATTTCTTTAGTGAGTTACAAT
This sequence comes from Protopterus annectens, assembly GCF_019279795.1. NCBI lineage: Eukaryota > Metazoa > Chordata > Ceratodontiformes > Protopteridae > Protopterus > Protopterus annectens. Next base: position 1,148,656,564 of record NC_056745.1, on the reverse strand, counting down.
TTTTGTCTGGGTCATAATTGTAAGAAAAGGCTGGGGGGAAAAGCTCTAAAATGTACCCCGCAGTATCTAGAATCCCATGGTTTATGAAGCCCAGGCACCCTCCAGACTATCAGCTTAATTCTGTTATTTCCTCCGCAATTATTAAACTGCAGTCTTGGCCATTTAGGGAGAAGTGCAAGGATGCAGGAAAAAATGAAGCGTAAGGATGAATTTCTTTCCTTCTTTAGCCACGATTTTTGTTCAGGCTGTCTGTGGCTCAAAAAGTTTGGAAAAAAAAGCTCTAAAATGCAACTCATTGCATCTTAAACCTAATGACTTCTGGGGGACTGAGACCCCTGCCTTAATTTGTTTATTTCCTCCTCATTTATTAATGTGTTGTCTTGGCCGGTTAGGATATACTGAAAGAATGCAGGAAAAATCTGAAGAATACAATAAAGTATGAGTAAACACAAAAGAAGTAATCTGAAAGATGTGGCAAGTCCAGGATGGTAAGAAAGTAGAGGGCGCATTGGGGGTATGTGGGGGAGGCAGTGGACAGCAGGGGGCCCATCTTATTTCATCAAAGGTCAGAGTCAAAATATCCAGAACCACGGACTGCCCAATGTAAGCACATCACACACAATACCAACAAGGTTTGTTATTATCCATAAAACATTTTGTAACACTAAAATATCTGGATAAGAAAAAAAAACATGCAAGATGCTTGGTTTTGTCATATTTCTGGTATACAACAATCCTTTTGATTGTATCTTTATTTACTACTATATATCATATACCTGGTTGCGTAATAGTGTTAAACATGCCTTGTAGACACACCTCTCAAGCTGTTTGTTTAGCTAGTGGATTTGTGTCCAATGAGTGATGCACTGCAATAGTGATGCCCCTTCTTGAGGGTGGCCTTATAACTGACTTAGGTAGTTAAAGTCCCATCAGCCTTACAAGCCTCATCTGAAAAACCATGGGGTGTATAATGTCTAACCTCATAAACTGTAATCTCAAAACTGTTGTTAGATTTGTCCTCCAACACTCTGGTGTTGTGAATGGCAGATCCCGTCTATTTAATCTGGTAAATGTGTTCAAGAGAGTCATAGAGACAGTAGATGGTGGCTGTGCAGTGCACGTGGTGTATCTTGACCTGGTGTTCCCCATGCTGGCAACATACAAAAGCTAATTGCTTTAAAAATTGACCCATATCTGGCAAGATGGATAGCAAACTGGCTGAAAGACAGAACCCATCCATTGTAGAATGCAGATGTCTCATCAGTAAGTATGAAACTGAACAATGGTGTCATTTATGGCAGAGTGCTGGGACATCTCAGTTTTGGTATTCACTTCTCAGATCTACAAGTGGAGAGCCAAGACCTCTGGCTAACAAAGCTTGTAGATGACCGCATACTGGAGATTGTCACCCTATGAAACCCAGACTCTCCTGAATGAACTCTTCCTAGTAAACCTTTGGCGTACTAATATGAGCTCAAAATAAATTCTAAAAAGTGTAGTATCCCTTTTGGTAGACAACTGTTCCCCTCATCAATACTGTACAGCCAACATGCTGCTACAAAATAAAAACTTTAATAGGGACATAAATACTTATGCCGATAGCTCCCTCTCTTATAAGCCAGCACCTTCCAAACCATTGGAATAAAATTCCCCTACATTGTGAAGCAGTGTGATTCACTCTTACTTAAAACATAAACTAGTGACTAGATGGAGAGCCACAAATTTTACTGGTATGGCCATCCTGGAGAAAGGAATTGCTGCTGGAGGGAGGGTACTGGAATGACATAAATGGTCATAAAATTTGCTGGACTTGGAATATCAATTAATCTAAACTGTGTTATGGTTTACTGCCATAGATTGTCAGGAAATCTCTGCCTACCCCAATAATGATCCTAAACAGCATAAAGTGGTTGTAAGAAAATAGTTAAATGCAGCAACATGATTATTATATTGGAAGACAGTCTATCTCCAGTGCAATGTGCCTCTGTGGAAATTATGTCTAAAACAGACTGTTAGACAGGAGAGCCAAAGCCTATCATGGTACTCAGTAGGTGAAAGGCAATAAGCACCCAGGTCTGCTTCAACTTATTGAAATTAAACTGTACTTGTAGAGCATACCTGCATGTGTGTGTGTGTGTGTGTGTGTGTGTGTGTGTGTGTGTGTGTGTTTATTTGTGGTATGAAAGAGCAACCACAGCAGGGCTAACCACCCAGAAGGGTGCACATTGGCAATAGATGATCGTCACTGTTGAAGGAACACCCCAACCCCATGTGCAAAACTAGGAAAAATGGATTGTGGTTTGATGGATGGATGGATGGATGGAATGTAGAGCATACCTCTCAACTGTAAAAAGTATGTACCTGAATGTAATGTCTTATTGTACTTTTGCAAATTATTGTCATTACTGCTATTAGTCTCAGGTTGTGGCTGAAGACTCAGTAGAGCAAGTACACTTACATAGTAAACAAATAATCTGTAAATAACTAAATAAACCTTCAGGAATTTTGCAGAACATCCCTGGATTTGTTTTATATGTTGCCCTGTCCCTTGTAAAATGCTTGATTCTTCTGTTAAATCACTTAGGATCATACTTCTTAACTTCCCAGAATTTTGTAGAATGTCCAGATTATTGTCTCTTTTTTATTCTAAATTTGTGGTTTTCTGGCAAACCACTGAGGATTCTACTCACCAAATAATAAGACGTGAATCTGAGACTTCACGTCCTTCAGGAAATGCATGTTAATTTGAATTTTGTTGTTCTAGCAGCTGTCTAAGTTTATAAAGGCAATATTTAAATTTACCTCTGATTGTGGCCTTTATTTTTGTGTTTTTTTTCCAGAATTTTTTAAGCAAAAATTGAAAGGTATGCAGAGGATTACAGTCAGTCACTAATATCAAACTTTAAAGTTTCACACTTATGTTCAGAAAATACATGATGCAGAAACTGTTCTATTAAATCTTTAAATGAAATAATGTTTAAAAATAGTCCCTGGTTTTAAGCCTTCATTCACATTATTTTAGCTTTGTCCAAAATACTTGAGAAAAAAGTTGATTGGTAATCTTCAGAAACAATTGCATAGGTGTTTCCCTGGTAACTGTGAGCTCAAGCAGCAGGAAAAAGACAATTTATCACTCAAATTGCCTTTTTCTGGCTTCTTGAGCTTGCAGTTACCACAGAAATGCCAATGCAAATGTTTCCATGTAATCACTTTTCTGGTAGCTGTTTCAGGGCACATTGGGCAGCTGTTGAAAGGGGTGCTCTCCCTCCAACTCCCCGTATGGTTCTGGTGCCCATGGACATCGTTTCCTGAGCTCTCCCCTGTCTAATCAGCAAAAGTGAATTTAAAACACTCAGCAAACTTTATTTTGTGGTAAAACAGAAAGTACTCTCTATTCCAGCTTCAGCTTATCAAAGTTCGTGAAGAAGAGAGGAAGAAAAAAAAGCTACTTAGACTGAATACCCCAGATTCACAGCAGTGGAACAGCGCATAAGGCAACTCCATGCCTATGAAATCGGATTATACCCAGATTCAGATGGGGAATCTGCCAGATCAGTAACACTCAATCTCCCTTTCCATAATTCTACAAGAAACAAAATAAATGAATGCAATTTTGTAAGCTTATCTTGCCAAAACAGAGGAAAAGTTACAATCAATAACAAATAACATTAAACTTTCAGTCTGAAGCAATACAACAACAATGTGATGATAACATTAAACACAGTCTATGTTGGATGCTTCTGAAGCCTGACAAGACTATTTGGAAGCCAGTCTTACAGAATTTGAGCAGCTTCACGTGGGGAATATGGAAAACTTCAAATAGATGCTCGCAAAGTGGACAGATGTGGCAGGTGAGGAAATTAAAACTGGAAAAAAAAAAAACATTGGGTTCTTCGTAGACATCAGTGGAGCAGCAGACCAAACCCAGTCCATATTATAGTAATATTTCAACCTTTTGTTCAAAACGAAACATTGCTAACAAGGGTATGAAAGCTTAACATTAAGCTAAGATATGTGGATACTCAAATAGTTTGTAGAGGAAGACTACTTGGTTGCCAAACAAAGGTAGAGAGCTACCTTCCTACCAATAACGAGGCAATGTAAATCATTGAATCTAAAGTTCAAACTCTTGTACCTCACAGTGATGAAGATATTTTTTCTTGGAGACATGACAAGATTTCAGGATACATAGAAAGCCAGAGCCGCTCTGACACATTTAGCAGTAGGAGGGCCACTTTTTTCCCAAGAGGGCCATGCAAGCCAAAAGGAGCCTACATCCGATCTTACTCATGCCACAGATAATATAATTTCTCTTAAAACCTATTACTCCTATTTAAAAGGCAATCAGTGCTTAACTGGCACAAACTCTTCACATATGATATAATTCTGCATGGTCCTAAGAACCTCTTCTCCTTGTTTAAAAGGTCACTGTAATGCAGTTCCATTGTGGAATGCCTAACCCTGTGAAATGGGTTAGGATACATACTAGGATTAAATTGACTGGGGCAGACCTGGTAGCACTCCAGGAGACTATTTCAGATGAGAAAGGGCATAAAAACATTTAGTGGTCAGAAAATGTTATGGCAGGGCACTTGTTTTACCCTGTAGGTAAGAGAAGGGTAGTGATATTATTTTTCTGACCTTTTCACTTTGAAATTTATTTACAGATCAGTGATTGTTTAGGGACATTTGTGCTGTCGAAGGGAGAGCGGACCAGCAGATGTTAACCTTGGCTAAGCTCTATTTGTTCCCAGTTTTAAAACTAAGAGAATTAAAGTAGATATTAGCAGAAGTAACTGTCTTGATGGGGGAATACCTTTATTCATGGGAAATTGGAATTGGGTTACATCACTAGCGCATGTGTCAGAAGGTCCCAGGACAAGGCAGCTCTTCCCTTAGAGTAAATTTGTCAAAACTTGGCTTAAGTAGGTAGGACAGTATTATATTAAAGAAGATAATCTAGGGGATTCATCTAATAGAGGATACACTTCTTATTCCCCAAGGTATCGAAAATGGTTGAGGCTAGATGGATTTTGTATAGTCAAAGAAAAGAAATATTTGATCATGCACCTGTCCAACTCATGTTAAATAAAGAATCCCAGGTGTATATTCCAAAGTATTAGAGGTTCTCAGGGTATACCTGAGAAAACCCAAAATTTATAAGATGATTAGCTGACACATTAAAACTCTCAGCAGAAAAGATGGTAGGTCTTTCACCAACCAAGTGAGATAGATTTAAAACGGAGATCAGAATTTTAATCCTAGCCTGATTTTACTCAGGTTCAGAGTGAAAGAAATGTCCACCACTCTGCCCTTCTACAAGAGCTAAGAGTCTTTTAAGTACAACCTAGATACCCTATAGACCAGGGAAAGGAAAGAATTAAGCTCTGAGCTTCAAAGTCAGATAGATCAGAAATTGATTTTTCAAGACAGAATATGAAGACTGTTTTGCTTAGTTCAAAAGCCTTGAGAACAATTTAGCACTGAAGCTCAGACAGACACAAGCCACAAGAATGATTACTAAAATTAGGGACCGAAGAGAGGGGGGATATGTCCGTTCACATCACTGGGAATATTAAAAGTCCTTAGCAGTACTATCTAGAAATATATATGCCCACCCATCCCAATCTATTTCAGGAGAGCAGCATAACAGAATATTTATGTAAAAGAGTGTTCATGACCCTGAACAGAGACCAGAGAGAGAGTCTTGTAGGAAATATCACAGAAGAACAAGAGGAATTTATGGCAGGACCTGATGGGATACCAAAAGAGGTCTGGAGATAACTTAGAAATTATCTCAAAAAATCTGGTTAAACTTAATGAATCAAGTACTCCAAGGGGCATCTCCCCATATACTTAGAGACAAGCAGTTAGAGTGGCCATTTTGAAGGGAAGGTACAAACCCTTTTTTCCCAGACTTGTACCTCTCAATTTCTGTTCTTAATCCCAATTCTAAAGTATTTATTACTATAATTGCCCACCGATTAGCACAGATCTTTCTCACTATTATCCATGGAGATCAGTCTAGGTTTGTGAATGGGAAATAACACACTCAGAACTATGATTATGTTAGATGTACGTATAAATGGCAAATCCATACTTTTACTAAGCTTAGATACAGAAAAGGCTTTCAGTATGGTTAATTGGTCATATATGTTTAAAGTTTTAGAAGGGATGGTCTGCCCAGAGGCAATTTATAGGTCTGATCTGGAAGGTATAAAGGGGGGCAACAACCATTATACAGGACTTTTAACTGTGGGGGGGGGGGGGGTCTACACTTAAAATTATCAATTTTTGCCAGTGATGTCATACTGAAGTTAACTAAACCAGATCAAGATCCTCCAGCACCATTTAATAGCCTAGAACATGTTGGATCACTTTCAGATTATAAAACTAAGGCAGTCTCAGGGAACTTGGACTATAATCAGATAATAATGGCAAATTACTCCTTCCTAAGAAACCATGAGAAGTTGTAATACCTGGATGTATAGGTATAGGATGTCACACACTCCATATTTTTGACTTACCAAGAAGCTTCTCCATTTCAAAAATGCAAAAGTATAATATTAGATTTGGATCAAAAGGTCCATGCTATGCAGTGGTTTGTTTTTTCCACAGCTATTGTGCAATATACAAGCCCCCCCCCAATGAAGTTCCAAGATATTATTAAAAATAAGAATGTGCAGGGTTTATATGGGATTGCTGTACACCAAGAATTCCTGGGAAAAGTTAAAGACCACAGTCCATCTGGGACCTCTCTCTGTTCCAAATATACAATTTTATTGGTATGGAACTGTCCTTGCAATGTTAGCAGAACTTCAACTCCCCTCATATAAGGTAGTATGGGCTACAGTGTTCCCACCTGGAGCCAGTTTGGTCAATTTTTTTCTAATGCAACCTGAAACCAGAGAAGTTCCTCAGGCATTACTGTTTGTTAAAAGGCAGTGCATGAGATATGGAGACTCACTCTTCTTTCTGAACTAAAATAAGCTCTTTTGCAAATAAGGCTGCATAGGTCATGGGGAGATTCCAGCTGTAGTCAAAAACTGGGTTTAAAGGAACACAAGATTAAAATATTGGAACAAATTCCTTAAAGGCAGGTCTATAATGACATTATGAGAGGTGAGCCAAAGGTATGACGTTACAAGCACTGTGTTCTTAGGATACTGTGTTTAAGTTGAGAAACTTAAGACTCTGTTTCAGAAAGGAGGAATAGCAACCGTGGATGTGGCAAGCATAGTAAAAGAAGTAAACAGAGGATCAAACTTCTTCAAGGCTTGATTTCCAAATTAGGGTCAGGTAAATACTCCACAAGATGCCCTGTTTTTCACTACTGAAAACTGTTGCATGTTCCATGTTGTATTGCCTTAGATTGCGATAATTTGTGAAAACGAATTTGTCTTGTGTTGAATTCACTTTAACAAAGCGGCAGTGTGTTCTGTATTGTGCAGTCGAAGATTATTAGATTCAGTTTAATTCTGACACTGGATGCCCTAATTTGTGAGCTGATTTTTGGAATGCACTGGATTCAGATTTATACGACCTCAGAATGTTGGTTAAATATTCAAACTGAAACTACCTAGAATGTTAGCATGAGAATTTCCTGTATAATAGATAATGTCTATAAGAACTGCTGGTGCAGTAGATGATAGTGTGTGCATATATGTTTGTATGCATTTTAGCAAGTATAACATAATGCAGACCAGACACTTTTTTTTCACTTTAAGTGCAGCTTTTTTACAGTGAAATGTAACATCAGAGTTGTCAAAGTTTACTTCAAACTTAAACAGGGAAATAAGTACACTTTCGCTTAACACATTAACACAGTTCTAGTCAACTTACAGATTGACCCTGAAATTTTCAGAGCATTGTTAAAGTTTCTCAGAGGAATATATCTACCCTTACATTTCATGGACTTGATGCTGCATCTCAGGTCAAGTTACCTTGTAATATCCAATTGTATCCACAACTGAGCTCCTCGTAGTTCTCCAGTATCTCCGTAGGACTTCCAGTAATTCTACCTGTACTTCCACAGTTCTGATCATGGTCAACCAAGTATCTCCATATTCAGCGTCAAAATCCTCTCCAGGAGACACAGACATCTGTGCCATTATGTGAGTCCTACCCTTCTTTTAACAGCATTTTTCAGGTGAGTCACATTTTCTTGGTTAATGCTGCTGGAACCATACTTTCCACAGACTCATAGTCTGTGCCTTTTGTGGACTCATCTGTCGAAAAAAAACCCCACCTATTCAACCACAGTAGCAGAAAATAAAGAAACAGGCTTGATTTTAATTTAGCAAGCTTATTTCTTAATTTTTGCTACAGTAGTTGAGTGTGTTGTGATCTGGAACAATAACAGGGAAAAAACAGGAAACTTGCACTGTTGGCCCTGTCTGCATCGGCATCTCATTGGATATCTAGATGCATTTACACTGCTGACAGTATGACTGACTGCAAAGATAGAAAACAAAGCTTTTAATATGGAAGTACCTGTCAAGTAATACTGCAGGACCTTTCTAATTTTGCAGTCATATTTTTTTACCCTGTCCCTCTAAAAGTTTTGATTTTTCTCTGGTAAATCACTGAGGATTACAGTCAGTAATGCCATTCGTTAGAGTTTCATACTTCTTATTGTTCAAGAAATGCATGCATGTTGAGGCCAGGGTCTTCAGGAGATATGTGCATTCCATTTTTTTATTTATTTTTTTTCCACAAGAGAGGCAAATCCTGACTTGTGTGTGTGCTCTTTTGTTTGCGAGTGTTGGTAATTTATAGTATTTTTCATCCCGTGTGGACTTTTGTGTGATTGCATTTCACAATGTGCAGCCATAAATGTATTAATTTCTCTCATAAAAAAATGCTGTAATGTGTACTTTAAAGTATTTTTTACACATTCAGAGAAACATGAATATATACAGATTTTATCCTTTGAAAGAGAAAAAACAACATAAATTGTGTGCATGCGCACAGCATTTTGGCTTAGTCTCTCCTTTTGCAAAAGGTTCATGACTTTTCTCGTTTTTCCCCTGTACCCCATAAACTTTCTTATTCTTTGGTAAATCACTGAGAAGTCAATAATGTTAGACATTATCCTTTTATAGTTATTGTTTAGAAACTGCACGCTGATGCAAAACCTGATGATCTGATGTTGTTAATCTTTGTTCACTGCTTACTGATGGGTTATCGGTTCCGTCCTCGGAATCGAGCCGGCCAAATATCAAGCTTGCATCAGCCAAAAACTCTCGAGCCAAGGTCCCACCCAGAATGCTCTGCTCCCTGTTACCTCAGATCTCATTTGCCGCGTTGCTATACAGCTGTGTCAAGCCACTCTCTTCAGCGAATTGTCTAATTTTTTTGATATAGATAGTTTCTACTTTAAAGTTTTTCAAACAGTTTCTGTTAATATTCTCCTACCCTGTCATATACTTAAGATTCTCTCCCTTTAGTCTATTTCTCTTTCTTACCTTTTTCTTACCTTTGAGATAATTCTTCATTACCATCATTGGTAATTCTTCTTCCTTCTCTCTTCTTACCCTTTTGGGTAGCCTTTCCTCTTCCTTTTGGTACTGTTCTTCTCCACATCATTATGTTGGATAAGAAAAGTAGTGTTGGTTTTAAAGAGTGTAAGGATTGTGGCCGTAAGTTACCGCTTTCCAATGGCCATGATTTATGTGTTTACTGTCTGAATGTCTTCCACCTTACTGTGGGTCCCCAGTGTGGGATTTGTAGAAATTTTTTGACCAGGATGCTTAATGAGAGAAATAAATTAATCTTGAAAGGTGTTCTCAAATCTCCTTTCTGTGAGGCTATTTCTGGGTCGGAGGGCTCACCCCCTCCTGTTAAACTCCGCAAGAGGCATTCTTCCTCTTCCTCATTGAGGTCGCTGACTTCATCTCCCTCTGGAGATCATAGGGAGTCGACTCATAAGAAGGTGAAACTGACTACTACTTTGGCATTGCCACCTGTAACACGTTCTGCTCCAGGCTCGGCACCGCCCCAACTGATTCTTGCTCCAACCATGTCCTCCTTATCGACAACGGCACCAGAGTTCTCAGTACAGACCATTATGGCTCTGACAGTTCCGTCACAGCCCTTACTGGCACCATTCATGCAGGTATAGTCCCCTTCAGTACTGTTGGTACACTCCCCTTCGGCTCCGAGTTTGACGTTACTGTCCTCCACGGTGCAGACAATTTTGGCACCGACATGTTCGGTGCAGTCCTTTTCGGCACCGTCATTGTTATTGGTGCAGACACTTTCCTCGATGGCACCGTACCCATCGGTGCAGACATTCACTTTTACGGTGCAGACACCTTCGACTTCTATGGCGCTGATGTCGTTGGCACAGACTACTTCCACACTGTTCTCTTTGGTGCAGACGTCCTCAGTTCCGGGCACTGCATCTCTCAAATTAGCAAGGACTAAGTACTCTCCCTCCTTGGATCCATTTGTTGGTAGCCAATGCATTCCTTTTCTAGAATGGTCAGAATCGGCCTCAGGTCTCTCTCTATGAGGTCCACCAGGAGCCTCTCTGAGAATAATGTTTTGCAGCTTGTTGACCAATTGCTTGTGGCCAGAGGTCTCTCTCAACTGTCAAAATCCACGTTCCCTCCTTCAGCTGAACGCATATCTCCTCAAACTCCAACGTACACTCCTCCTTCAACTTCCTCCCAATTATTGAAGCCCATTACTCCGACAGCAGCTTCCCTTCCTCCGACTCCAATAGTGGATCTCACTTTTGAACTGGATTCGTCCTTGTGGCCCTCAGTGCACTGGGCATCAGGCTCTTCTCAGGCCAGTGGCTGTGCGGTGAGGGAGGGCATTCTTGGTTCCACGCTGATTTTTTTCTATGGCACCCTCCAGGAATCCTCCCTTTCTCATTCTTCACAGCCCTCTTGAGACTCCTGGTCTGAGAGTCGGCTCGTCAGGGCGGGGTATGACCCCAGTTCCGAGGTTGTCATGCTCTGTTCTGGGCTTCCATCCCTCCTTGGGCGGGCCGGCCTTCCAGGCCATGGAGAGGGCACTTGCCTCCGCTGGCAAATCCAACTTGTCAGAATCCTCTCTCCTCTCTGTGCTGCAGCTCTCACAAGCCACAACCACTGGACACCGGACACAAGGGCCTCAGGTTTCTCCTCCTCAGGAGACCCCCTCTTTGCAGTCTTCCCCAGAACCTCCCACTGAGGAAGTACCCCACAAAGCATCATGCAAGAGGAAGCACATGGAGTCCACTGAAGAGTCGACTGAAGATACGGATTTTGATGACAGGGAAGGGTCCCCATGGTCACCCTCTGATGAGCTGTCCTTTAGTGACATCCTCGAGATCCTTAGGCAGAGGGGTGACTTGAAGTCCTCTAATCCTTCCTCTGAGGAGTCTGTATTCCTGCAGGCCTTTTGTGCCCGGCCCCCTACCTCCTGGGTTACCCCGCTGGCTGATGAGCTCATCCAACTCATCGTCCAGCATGCATGGAAGACTCCTGACACCCTGGAAGCGATACTATGGAGGCCTGAAAAAATCTTATCACCCCCAGCTGAGCATCCCCATTGGTCACGAGGTATTACAGTAGATGCCATGGTGGTGGCAGTTGCAGCTAAGAAGGATTTGGCAAAAGAGAGCCAAACTGTCCATCTGCCCAACAAGGAGTCACGGGCAATAGACAGACTAGGGAAGCATGTGTTTGCTTCATCGACCTTCGCCGTAAGGTCTTTGAACTATTTGGCACACTTTACCAGGGTTCAGAGGGATCTTATCAACTAGCTCTCTGAAATGTTGGCAAGAGCTCTTTCTGACGAGGTCTGTGACAACGTGGCTTCTCAGATAACCACCCTAGAGTTCATTTCCAACTCTTCCATGCGTCTTATTTCTTATGCAATGGAAGGAGCGGCTAGAGTGGCAGGCGTGGGTATAGCCACCGGACGACATGCCTGTATGTGCCTTTGTCACTTTGCGGACTCCTTTAAGGCTTTCTTCATGAACGCTCCCATTGAGGCTGCTTCTTTGTTTGGCCCTAAAGTGAAAGATACTCTGGTAAGGTGCGAACAAGATGGCAAGACCCTGTCTACCATTGGTGTCAGACACTCCACTCCTCAATGATTCTACTCCAGAAATCAGAGGAACGGGAAGATGTGGCACAGGAAATCACAGGGCTCTTTCCAGGACACACTTGCCAACTTCTCCCCTAGAGGCAGAGGGGGAAACTGTAATGGAAGACGCCCTTTTTGGGGCAGAGGAGGTCTGCAAAACTGGGGTTCCAGAGATTCTTTCTCTGGCCAACCCTATCAGCAATCCTAAAGCGTTGCCCGACTGCTCACCTCTGGAAGCAGTCGTTTTTCCTTGTACCCCGCTGCCTGGCAAAATATAACCACAGACTCTTGGGTACAATGGATGATATCCAGTGGCTATCGGATCCCCTTGCATTTTTGTCCAATCTCATCCATAGTATTACCCGACGTTCCACCCAGTCAAAGGGAAGCAGCAGCACATGAAATCCAAAAGCTGCTACAAAAAAAGAGTCATCCAGAAGGTCCCCCCCAGACCAGATAGGATCTGTTTTTTACTCAAGGTTCTTTTTAGTGCAAAAAAAGACAGGGGACTGGAGACCAAGTCTGGATCTCAGTATACTGAACAAATTTGTAAAAGTAGAGAAATTCCGGATAGTCACGGTTCAGTCTATCTTTCCTCTCTTGGAAGAAGATGATTGGATGTGCTCTACAGATCTTCAAGATCCGTATTACCACATAAAAATGGACAAATGCTCAAGAAGATACCTCCACTTCCACATAGGAGCCAGTCACTACCAATTTCGAGCTCTGCCCTTCAGTCTCTCTACAGCCCCCAGAGTGTTCACCAAATGCATGGCAGTGGTTATCGCTCACTTGCGACTTCAAAGATTCCAGGCATTTCCATATCTAGATGACTGGCTCCTCATCGCCCCCACCCAGCATCTACTGGAGGAAGTCCTGCATTACACTCTCCTCACAGCACAAAGCCTGGGATTCACTATAAACTGGGAGAAATCCAACATGACCCCAGCTCAGTCTTTGGAATTTATAGAGGTACTGTTGGACAAGAGAAATTGCACAGCATCTCTTCCAGACCACAGGCTTCAAAGAATAGGGCAACAGGCTCAACCGCTGCTCTGTCACCATAAATCCCCCACTCAATCTATACTCCAGCTCTTGGGGTCAATAGCATCCTCGATCACCATTGTTCCTCTAGACAGATTCCACATGAGGCTCCTTCAGTGGTTACTTCTCACTCAGTGGTACCCTCTACAACATCCTTTGTCTTTTCAGATAAGTGTAACTCAGAGATGCAAGCAAGATTTACTCAGACATGTCAGTGGTCTGGTACATCAACAAGCAAGGGGGCACCAGATCTTACCTTTATGCAGAGAGGCCTTGAGAATATTGCAATGGGCAATAGCTTCCAACCGCTTTCTAATTGGAACACGCATTTCTGGGAGCTCCAACATGATAGTGGACAAACTGAGCAGGTGAATTCTACAACCTCACGAGTGGTCCCTCAACCCTGTGATAGTGGCAAGAATCTTCAACCTCTGGGGCCTGCCTAGCTGTGACCTATACTCCTCTCCAACCAACTACAAGTGCAGCAACTATTTTACCCTGATCCCCCCTCAGGGACAGTCACGGAGAGATGCTCTAGTCCACGCTTGGCCCTCTGGTCTACTTTATGCTTATCCTCCTTTTCCCCTCATCTCCCAATTTTTGAAGGAAGCATGACAGATGAACAGCAAAGTAATCCTCATTGCTCCATATTGGTCTCGACAAGTCTGGTTCCCCTTCCTCTGGCCTCACCTGCTAGATCAACCGTAGATCCTCAATCCATACCCAGTGTTGATCTCCCATCCGCAGGGTCTGATCCACCCCAATCTCACAACCCTGAAACTGACAGCTTGGTTTCTCCACTTCCAATGATTGCCAGGCAGGAAAACCTCTCATCCCCTGTACGTAATATTCATATTGCATCTCATAAGTCGTCCACCAGACTAATCTATCTCATTAAATGGAAAAGGTTTTTTCTATAGGCAGCGAATTGACAATTAGACCCCTTGTCAGCCCAAGTTTCGGTGGTTTTGGATTACTTATCACATCTTTTCCACCTTGAGGGTGTCTGCCTCTACTGTTCCTATGCATTTAGCTGCCAGTTCAAATTTCCACATTGGTTTTCAGGATTCTTCGCTTATGTCACATAGACTCTGTAAAACTTTCTTGAAGGGGGTTATCCACTTAAAACCTCCCTTTAGAGAATGGTACAACCTTGGGATTTGTCATTGGTTCTGCAAGCTCTAACAGCTCCCCCCTTTGAACCTGCATCTTCATATGATGTAAAATATCTCTTGGAAAACTTTGTTTCTGATTGCAATTACATTGGCCAGACGCTTGTCAGAACTTCAAGCCTTATGCATCAAACCTCCATATCTTATCTTCCATAAGGCTAGGGTATCACTGAGAACTAATTCTTCCTTTTTACCAAAAGTGGTGTCAGAGCGGTCTGTCAACCAATCTATTGATCTTCCAGTGTTCTTTCCTAACCACTCTAACAAGGGAGAGTATTGCCTGCACTCCTTGGATGTTCATAGGCAAATACGATTTATCTGGACAGAACAAAATCTACCCATAAATCAGACCAACTGTTCCTGGCTTTTTCTGGACCTAAATGAGGTCATCCTGTCTCAAAAGTTACATTGGCTTCATGGTTGAGAAATTGTATTTCCTTTATCTACAACAAAAACAGTCACCTTGCCTCACAGCGTGAAAGCACATTCTACAAGGTCTATGGCAACTTCAGCAGCTTTCCATGCTAAGGCTTCCCCCAATGATATTTGCTCAGCTGCGACTTGGGTCAAACCTCATACCTTTTATTCTTCATTACAAACTGAACTTGGCCTCCAGGGGTAGAGCTTCCTTTGGCTCCATGGTGCTCAGGAATGTCCTTCCATGAGGGCCACCCAGGGATACAGGTAGCTGGGGACTCTGTCCCATCAGTAAGGAATGAACGAAGATTAACAACATCAGATAAAAAAGTTATGTCTTACCATAATGTTCAATCTGTGTTGTTGATCTTCGTTCATTCATTGCTTCCCACCCTCCATCCCGCTCCAGAGGTTCCTGGTTGATCTCATATACTCCTTTATTGTAGGTCTGTTATGACCAGAGGTAGCCTCTACTTTTATCTATCAACTTGCAAATTCAATCTGAGGTAACAGGGAGCAGAGCATTCTGGGTGTAGGACCATGGCTCGAGTGTTTTTGCCTGACGCGAGCTTGATATTTGGCCGATTATTTGACCCATTAATAATGACCGAATGAAGATCAACAACACAGATGGAACATTATGGTAAGACCTAACTTCTTTTTCTATTAACTTTTTAAGTGAATTAAGAGTAATATTTAAAACTATCCCAGATGTTGTCTCTTCATTATTTTTTGCTATGTCCAGTCAGTGGCACAACAGAAAGAATGCTTTCCTTTAGTGCTTTACTTAACAGATGTTAGAATTTTTTTTTCTCAGCTGTTTCAGTGTATCATACTGCTTTCTCCTAGGGACTGTTCCATTCATGGGGCATGAGCTGTGCCAGGTTTCATAAATGGGTACATTGATGCTGAGCTCCATTCATGGGGCATGAGCTGTGTCAGGTTTCATGATGGGTACATTAATGCTGAGGTTCATTCGTGTCGCATGAGCTGTGTTAGGTTTTCATAAGTGGGTACATTGATGCTGAACACCATTCATGGGGCATGAGCTGTGGCAGGTTTCATAAATGGGTGCTTTGATGCTGAGCTCCATAAATGGGGCATGAGCTGTGGCAGGTTTCATGATGAGTACATTGATGGTGAGCTGGCTATGACTTGTACTTTACTTCTCAGGTAAATGGATGAGGATTACTAACACTAATATTGACAAGTTTTTGAGATGCAGACTTCATATTCTTCAAATGGGTGGATACTAATATAAAACCTGTTATTTTACCCATTTTTTAAACAAGAAATAACCAGTATGTAGCAGAAGTACACTTTAAAACAACAAAAACACAATAAAATCCAATAGAAACTGATGAGAGGAGCGCTTTCACAACAGATGTTGCTTCCTCAGATCTACCATATACATAGTTCACAGTCATTTTGTAGGGAACAGTTAAACAGTTAATAAGGTACAGTCATCTTAAAGCCCAATATCTCAAGGCAGGCATTAAGGGAACACTGCAGTTCAAACCCTTTCCTCTATTTGCAGCTAAATTATATATCCATTTAATTTCTAAATATTCAATATAGGTCTTAACATCATCACCTCTGCCTGACATTTTGCCAAGTTCTAAAACCAAAAAAAAAAATTTAAACACATGTTCACTTCCTTCTTTTAAAACATGCTTGGCAAGAGCATTCCTATCATCTCTCTTATTAATAGCATAGATATGATCCCTAATACAATTTCTAAGTTGTCTAGTGGTCATACCTATGTAGTAGGAATCACAGATTTCACACACAGCCAAGTACACTAAATTATTACTATTACAGTCAGCAGAAACATTGAACGTATACAAACGTCCATTCAAGGGATGCATAAAGACATTGTCAGTCCTAATATAGCTGCAGACATTACATTCTCCACAAGCATGAGTCCCTCATTTAGCTGTATTAGCTTCATGGTTGAAATATTTCAGTGATAGAGGTTTATAACAGAAACATTTCTTCAAAGAAGCATTGTTCTTATAGGTGAAACGTGGTTGTTCATCAAGAATCTCCTTAAATTTAGGGTCTGAAGTAAGAACTTTCCAGTGTTTCTTAATTATATTGCATACAGAGTCTACATCTGTCGAATATGTAATGGACATGTAGTGGACATCCTAAGACTGTTGTTCCACCTTGCATGCTCATTCATATCAGCATTCTCTATAATAAAATAGGGTCTAGCTCTATCAGATCTACATACTATTGATCTTCCAGTGTTCTTTCCTAACCACTCTAACAAGGGAGAGTATTGCCTGCACTCCTTGGATGTTCATAGGCAAATACGATTTTATCTGGACAGAACAAAATTTACCCGTAAACCAGACCAACTGTTCCTGGCTTTTCTGTATAGTTCCAATTTCAAACTGTGTGTATCCTCTTTGTTTATATTCCTCTGACAGGGTATCAAAATGGACATGCATGTCACTATCTCTATTATGTAACCTTGCTGATCTGTAAAACTGTCCCTTCATAGCATTTATTTTAGTCTTCTTAGGGTGCATACCCTTAGAGTGTAACTTATTATTTACCTTACAGGATTTTTCACAGAGTCTGGTGAGTAAGCCACCTTCTACTCCGAACATTGACATCTAAATATTCAGTGTTAGTATTTGATTCACTATACGTGAACTTCAAAAAATCTGTACTAGTCTCTAAATAGCTCATGAAAGACCTCAACTCCCGAGTTGCGCCTCCCCACAGGAGAAACACATTATCTACAAATCGATTATAAAGTAAAACCTTCTCCCTGAAGGAGTTGCATTAATTAAAAACGTATATATGTTCCCATTGAGCAAGCACCATGTTCGCATAACTATTTGCGCACATGATGCCCATAGCTACTCCTACTTTCTGAATAAAATACTTATCAAACATAAAAACATTATTTGTCAAAATGAGCTCTATTAAGTAACACAGCAGTTCAACTTTATTTGTATTAAATCCTGATCTAGCTGTCAAAAACTGTCTAATAAAACAATGCCTGCATCAATCGGAATGTACGTGAACAGTGACACCACATCCATAGTCACTAAGTTATAGTCTGGATCTCCATTTAATTCTGACCAATTCGCTAGTCCGTTCAGGAAATGTTTAGTGTCTAATAGTATAGTATCCTCTTTATCTATTAAAGGTCTCTTCATAAATTGAGATGGGCTCAGTAGCCCAGCCTCTTCCAGATACTATTAGTCTTATCGGTGGATTGATGAGAGATTTATGTACCTTGGGCAGCCCATATATTATGGGTATTTTAGGATGATTAACACTAAAATAACCATACAAATCTTTATCTATCCTCCCTTCTAGCAGAAGATCATACAGGTACGAATTTCTCCTACCTGTCATGGAAGATACCTGGTCCAAATCACATTCTAGATAGACACTCTCATCCAGCAACGTGTCATTTATAGCATTCACATATGCTATTGTGTCTATTACCACAATGGACCCACCCTTATCTGCAGGTCGAATATATATATATCCTCTCACTCTATCAGCACATTCAGAGCAGCCAGTTGATCCTTGCTTAAGTTGTAAAATACTTTTCATTCATACTTCCCATTACAATCATTAAATAAATCATAGATATCATCTTAACATAACTTCAGAAATGCTTCTACTAGGGGTGGATTGATAGGTACAAATTGGCTGGGTTTTTTGAAGTATGCCGGCACCTCTGCAGATTTACCAAACATCAACCTTAAAGATACATTGGGAACAAATAACTTCAAATCAAGTATACATCAGAGACATTTGATTTCCTAGCTGGAACAAAAGAAAGGCCTAGGTTCAACACTTCCCTCTGTGTACAACTAAGTGCTACAGAGCAAATGTTCACTGCTAAGTCCTTGGGACCTTGGGTCTGACTGATGGGCCCAGGTCTAGTTGCCCCATCAGTTGCAGCCGTTTGCATCCTTGTCTGTTCCTGCTCCTCGAGCGACCTCTCCCATTCATTTTGGCAATATTCACTTGCTCGGGGAGTTTCAACTGTAAAAAAGGCTGTTCCACAGCATTCACCAAATCTATATTATGAGAGTTACCAGCCAAAGAGAGGGAGCTCGCATGTAAGAAACCACTATCAATCATTTCTTTCTTAGAGGCTCCCTGGACACGTTGACAGTCATACCACTATTAGTCTCTTTATTAACCTCAGGCATATCCCTCATATTATCATTCATACAGGCCTGATTGTCAATAATTGATGCAGAGCCTGAAACTCCATTAGTTATTTCACTTACTTTTACAACAGATGAAACGTTGTTTCAACTTGAGGTGTTCACAATGTGCATGTCACTCATTCTCAGAAGAGTTGTGTAGCCCTCTGTATTCCACGTTACTCTCTCTGACCTCGAACATGAAAAAATCCTTCCAGCAGTAAAATCAGAAATATCTCTTGCCAGTTTCTTAGTTTTGGTGTCTTGAAGGCGTTTCTCATACTGCAAGATATCCGTGAATTGAATATCCAAGTAAAGAAACATCAAACTGCTACTGCACAGTTTTTTCAAAATATATTATGAAAAGTTTTATTAAAATATATTAAACTTGTTTCAAAGGCAATTCTGAGTATCTGGTTTGCCAACAGTCAACACAATTTCTTCTTAGTAAGAACACCATTGCATTCAAATTGCTGAATGGATGGAGATAATTGTGAAGAAGGTGTTGTCTGCTATTTTGAATTCCATTGGTTAAAATTTTGATATAAATAGAAGTAATGGTGTCCCTATTTAGTATGATCTGATGAAGGTTTTACCGAAAGCGCTTATCGTATGTTAATTTGGTACGTTACATCTGTGTCTTAAACTCAAGGAAAGTTTTATCTGAATTTTGTTACTTAAAGTGTTGTGTGGAAGATTTTTATCATGTTGAATATCTGAAATGAAGTAGAGTTTGAACAACATTCTGAAAGCATCAGTTTTGCGTACAATTGAGCAAGGAAATGTTTATGGTTTCTGTAAAGTACTTTATACTGTGAGAGGGTTCGGAGCATTCAAGGTCCTGTTAAGTTTGTCTGGCTTTGAAAAAATTGAATTCTACTTAATAGTGCAACATTTGTTTTTGCCTCAGCTAAGCGACTAATATTGCAGAAGTATCTAAAGTACTGAGCGCATTGAAGGACTTTTTGCTGCATATGCTTTGTTTGTTGAAAAACAGAACATTTGTGCTCGCAATTTGAATGCAATGGCGTTCTTACTAAGAAGAAATTGTGTTGACTGTTGGCAAACCAGATACTCAGAATTGCCTTTGAAACAAGTTTTAATATATTTTAATAAAACTTTTCATAATATATTTTGAAAAAGCTGTGGAGTAGCGGTTTGATTTTTCTTTACTTTGATTTTTGCTTACCGCTTCCTTATCAGTGAGTAGTGCATTTTTAGTAGTGAATTGAATATCCGGCTTCCGTGCACAGCTGTGTACGTTCGAAAAGGCTTCAACTTCATGTAAGTCTTTTAAGATGTCCACATATAATTGCTTCTCCATTGGCTCGAAAAACCAAAAACCTCATGAGAAGCAAAATGTATTTAGAACTCATTTCTAAATTCAAATTCTGCCACTCCTTTAGCAACTCTGGAAAGGTATTACCATGTCGGCATTTTACATATCCGTAGACCCCGTGGAGCCACCTTAAATTTCAGGCATGCCTTAAAGTGAAGCGTCTGCCATTGTAGATGCTTAAACTTATACATGTTGTTTTCTAAGCATCTATACACAGTCATAAAGTCCTTTAAATGTTTGTTCAGGCTGTATTTGAAGTATACTGTAAGCTCCTGGGTCATGAGCAAAAACAGGATTTTGGTTAATGGTTAGTAGTCGATCAAACCGATCCATTGAAATAGTGTCTGTACACAGTCCATTTAACCCAATACCTCCATTCAGCATTTCTCCTTCTGCCATGCTCAGACCAATTTAACTGGATAGCCACAAAGAAAGAAAGATATAAACGGTCTTGAGCACACTGGTTCACAACTCAGGAGTTGAGGTCTTTTGTGAGCTATTTAGAGAGTAGTATAGATTTTTTGAAGTTCACGTATAGTGAATCAAATACTAACACCGAATATTTAGATGTCAGTGTTCAGAGAGTAGAAGGTGGCTTAGTCACCAAACTCTATGAAAAACCCTGTAAGGTAAATAATATGTTACACTCTAAGAGGATGCACCCTAAGAAGACTAAAATAAATGCTACGAAGGGAAAGTTTTACAGGTCAGCAAGGTTACATAATAGAGACAGTGACATGCACGTCCACTTTGATACCCTGTCAGAGGAATATAAACAAAGAGGATACACACAATTTGAAATTGGAACTAATACAGAATGACGTGATTGTACGTAGATCTGATAGAGCTAGACACTATTTTAATATAGAGAATGCTGATATGAATGAGCATGCAAGGTGGAACGACAGTCTTAGAATGTCCATTACATATTCGACAGATGCAGACTCTGTATGTAACATAATTAAGAGACATTGGAAAGTTCTTACTTCAGACCCTAAATTTAAGGAGATTATTGATGAACAACAACATTTCACCTATAAGAACAGTGCTTCTTTGAAGAAACTTCTCTGTTATAAACCTTTATCACTGAAATATTTCAACCATGAAGCTGATACAGCTATATCAGGGACTCATGCTTGTGGAGAATGTAATGTCTGCAGCTATATAAGGACTGACAATGTCCTTATACAAAACATCCATTCAAGGGATGCATATGTTCGATGTTTCTGCTGACTGTAATAGTAATAAATTGGTGTACTTGGCTGTGTGTGAAATCTGTGATTCTTACTATGTAGGTATGACCATTAGACAACTTAGAAATTGTATTAAGGAACATATCTATACTATTAATAAGAGAGATGATAGGAATGCTCTTGCCAAGCATGTTTTAAAAGTAGAGAGTGAACATGTGTTTAAATTTTTTTTGGTTTTAGAACTTGGCAAAATGTCAGGCAGAGGTGGTGATGTTAAGATCTGTATTGAATGTTTAGAAGTTAAATGGATATATAATTTAGCTGCAAATAGAGGAAAGGGTTTGAACTGCAGTGTTCCCTGCCTGCCTTGAGATCTAGGGCTTTAAGATGAGTGGACCTTATTAACTGTTTTACTGTTCCCTATAAAATGACTGAACTATGTATGTGGTAGATCTGAGGAAACATCTGTTGCGAAAGCACTCATCTCATCAGTTTCTACTGGATTTTATTGTGGTTTTGTTGTTTAATATTAAAGTGTACTTCTGCTACATACTGGTTATTTCGTTTTTTCAGCACTTGTTCTCTGTGAAACAGTGTGCTCAAGACCGTTTATATCTTTCTTTATTTTTTTAAACACGTAGAGAAGAGGACTATATTTCATATTTGTCAGTAAATATGGGCTTTTGCCCCTTCTTAACATTTTGTTTTGTTCGTGGTTGCTATGCTAAGAGGTTGAGAGCTATGACCAAGTTCCATTTTGAGCAGTTTGTTAATGGCAAAGTGAAGTGATCAGTCCTGCAACAACAAAGTGATCTACATAGGTGTGTCCACTATTTTTTACCACTTTTGGTGATTACAGATGTTTACCAAAAGTGCTTATCTATTGGCAAGGCATTTGATGCATGACAGCAAGGGACAGTTAGGATGATCACAATTAAGTGACTATCAGTGTGGCTTGGTCGACTGTTGTGGGAGACAGAACATAGTGCCCGAAAGCTATAAGGTGAAATACATCTGTGGTGATTCTTTATCAACTTTTCTGCAGGAATCCACATAGATGTGTGGACAGTGGTAACAGTACACACTGCCTACAACATCATGCACTTGTATCATTTTTTTTTTTGTTTAATTTTTACTGAAGTTGATGGGGGGAGGTGATGTGCCCTATCATCAGCTTTCGTATGAGAGTTAATTGCCATGAGTGGCTGTCTGCATGAGGGCTGGCTGAGAATGTAAGCAAAGAGCAATTACATGAGTGACCCAAAACAGCAATTGGCATGGCTAGTTAGGGGAGACCTGGGAGAGGTAGTGTGGGCATTGATTACTTGTAGTGAACAAGGGGACTATCTGTGGAGTTACAATTTGGCTCCTCTTCCTCACAAATAGTGTGACCCCAGAGAATGGTTATATAAGTTGGAAGGTATTATTGTCCTAATTTTTTGTAATTCCACATAATCGGACATCAGAGGTGTACATAAAAAAATGAGAAGACATACTGCGTGTGAAAGTACATGGTCGTTACTTGAAAACTATCAAATAAAAATATGACTTGTTGGGTCATTGAATATGTGTAATAGCAGAAAGTTGAAATATGTTGCTGTGTGTATTATGTTTTTGTTTTCTTTTCAGTGAGACGTGAAGTCTACTGAATATGGGTATCACTTTT
Source organism: Protopterus annectens (assembly GCF_019279795.1). Lineage (NCBI taxonomy): Eukaryota > Metazoa > Chordata > Ceratodontiformes > Protopteridae > Protopterus > Protopterus annectens. The sequence continues at coordinate 1,148,633,462 of NC_056745.1, read as the reverse complement.
GGTGGCCACGTGGTGTAGGAAAGCAAACAGTAGATCTAATGATTTTCATTCCTTACTGATAGGACTTTGGTTCTGTCCTCAGAACTGACATGGCCGTTTCTAAGCTTGCACCAGCCAAAAAAACTCTCATCTAAGACCTACCCATAATGCCCCTCTCATAGTTACTCCAGATCTCTTTTGCCGCGTTCCTAGTCAGACATGCCTAAACATCTCTCTCATAGCTAAGTGGAAATTTGTGATTTTTTTGTGTAGTTTCTCTTCAGACTTTGTCGTTTTTTAGTCAGTTTAGCCTTTTGTTACTATCACCTATAACCTGCTTCTATTTCCTACCCTTCATCTTTGGTAATTAAATCTCTACCATTATTGGTAGTGTCCCTCTCTCCTGCTTTTGGTAGGCCTTTCCTTTACCACTTGTGATATTTTTTAAATACCATCGTTGGTATTCTCTCCTTTTCTTTCCCTTGTTGTCATTGTTTCCTTTAGGATACCCCTTTGTTGCCTGTACTATGTCAGACAAAATTAAGTTGGGGTTTAAACAGTGTGACAAGTGTGGGTGTAAGATGCCCAACTCAGATGGCCACGCTCGATGCATTTACTGTTTGGGCGTGGACCATATAAATGCTGATTGTGATATTTGTTCTAGTTTTGGCAATTGCACTCTAGCAGGGCATAAAAACAAGCTAATTCTAAAAGGTTTAATCAAAATGCCTTTTTCGGAGGCTCTATCTGGGTTGCAGGTCTCACCGCCTCCTAAGATCAAGAAACATAAGGAAAAACGGAGTCACTCTGTTCCTGCATCTTCGTCAGTTACAGAACCGAGTCAGCTCCATGCTTCTCTGGCTCCCTCGGCACAGACCTCTTTGGCATCAGGCTCTGTGTCTTCTCCATCGGTGCCGTCTCTGCTGTTGACTCCTGTTTCGGTTCCAGCCTTGGCACCACTGGCTTCGGTACCGTCCTTGTTTCTGACCATACCTGCTTCGGCACTGTCCCCGACCACAGTTCCTATAGCTTCTTCGGTTCCTTAAGTCGAATATCTCCCAAGAACCAGATACTCTCCATCGTACGACCCTTTTTTGGGGGCATCTGTTTAGCCTCTTTCTTGAAAGACATGATTCTCCGTCAGCAGCCTCCTTTAGATCCACCAGGAGTCTTTCTGAACTAGATGTAGTTCGGGTTGTGCACCAGCTTCTGGCAGCTAGGGGATTGCCCACTCCAGCTAGACCTTCCCTCCCCTTTGGCTCAGAATCAGTCACAGCATATTCTCCTGTTTATCCTCCTCCGGCCTCTACCCATGCCCCGGAGATCTCTGTACTGATGTCCACCCCGGTGCATACTGTCTGGGCCCCGACTGCAGATTTTTCCCTTTTGGCACCGACCACCCTTGCTGCATCCGCTCCGTTGGAGCTGGTGCACATTTGGAGCAGTTTTTGAACTGTTGGCACCTTGGTACCTAACCCGGCGCCTATTTTTTCACTGGCGCCATCTATGTCCACGTCTCCGACAGCTTCCAATCCTCTCTGAGCTCCTCACCTGGAGGTGGGCTCCTCAGGGCAGGTTGTGACCCCGGTTCCGAGGTTGTCCATCTTCTCGGTTCCGGGCTTCCGTCCCTCCTCGGGCGGGCCTGCATTCCAGGTGATGGAGAGGGCTCTTGCCTCTGCAGGCTCGCAGTCAGCATCTATGACATCGGCACCAGAACCCCCCCCTCTAGCATGAAGCTGTCCCAACTCCCTACTTTGGGATCCTGGGCACGGGACCCGCAAGACCTCCCTTTGAAGGGAACCCTTTCTTCAGAGTCCTCCTCAGAAGATCCCACTGGGGAGCCACCCCTGAAGAAATGGTGCAAGAGGAAGCACCTTGATTTCCCCTGAGGAATCTATAACTGGGGACACCGATTGCGATGAGTGGGAAGGTTCCCCATGGTCTCCCCCAGACGATGTCTCATTTGGAGACATTCTCGAAATCCTCAAGCAACGAGGAGACTGGAAGTCCTCTAACCCTTCTTCTGAGGAATCTGTGTTCTTGCAGGCCTTCTGTACCCGGCCATCTACTTCCTGGGTGACCCCACCTGCGGATGAGCTTATTAAGCTGATCATGCAGCATGTCTGGAAGGCCCCAGACAATGTAGAACCTGTCCCCCGGAGGCTGGACAAAATTCTGTCCACCCCTGAAGACCAGCCCAACTGGTTCAAGCAGTTGACTGTTGATTCCATGGTCATGGCGGCGGCCCCAAGAGGGAACTGGCAGAAGATAGTTCCACTGCTCATCCTCCGAACAGGGAGTCTCGGGCCATGGACAGACTAGGGAAGCGGACTTAGTTCAGCGACTGAATGGCAAAGGTAGCTGAAGCATATCTGGCACACTTCACTCACCTCCAAAGAGACCTAATCTCTGAAATGTCTTCCTCTTTGGTGGGGGTACTGCCTGATGAGGTGCGTGATACTGTCGCCTCGCAGCTAGATACCCTTGAATCTATCTTGAACTACTCTATGCGTTTGATATCTCACACCACCAAGGGGGCAACTCGAGCTGCCGCATCAGGCATTGTCATGAGACGCCATGCTTGGATGCGTTTGTGATTTTGCAGACCCCTTTAAATCTTCCTTCATCAATGTGCGTGTCAATGAATCTGCACTTTTTGGTCCCAAAGTACGAGACACACTAGCACAAAGTGAGAAAGATGGAAAGACCTTGTCTGCTGTGGGCATACGTTTTTCCACCCCCCAGAGGTCCTACTCCAGGAACCAGAGGGGAAAAAAATTGTGGTTCAAGAAATCCCAAAGATCTTTTCGTGACACTCGTGGTGAGCAATCCCCCTGGGGCAGAGGGGACAACTCATCTGGAAGACTCCCCTTTTGGGGCAGAGGGGGTCTGCCTAACCAGGGTGCTAGAGATTCCTTCTCTGGCCGACCCTACAAGCGCTCCTGAGCAGCAGCCCAATTGCTTTCATCTGGAAGCAGTCGGGGGTCGTTTTTCTCTGCACCTACCAGTCCAGCAACTTATTACTGCCGATGTTTGGGTGCAGAGAATAATATCCAGAGGCTACCAGATACCATTCAATTTAAATCCCAGACCCGTCAAACGAATCCCCAATGTGGCACCCAGTCAGAGGGAGGTAGCAGCCTTAGAAATATAAAAGCTGCTAAGAAAAAGAGTCATCCAACCAGTCCCACCAGACCAGAGAGGATCCGGGTTTTACTCGAGGTTCTTTTTAGTGCCAAAAAAGACAGGGGACTGGAGGACCAATCCTAGATATCAGCCTATTGAACAAATTTATCAAACCTCAAAAATTTTGGATGGTCACGGTACAGTCCATTCTCCCCTTTCTAGGGAGGGGACAACTGGATGTGCTCTATAGACCTCCAGGACAAGTATTACCATATAAAGATGGATCACCGCTACCAGAGATTTCTCCGCTTCCGGCTGGGAGCCAATCACTACCAGTTCAGGGCACTGCCATTCGGTCTCTCGACAACCCCCCAAATGGAAGATGTAGTAGCTCATCATCGACTACAAGGATTCCAGGTGTTTCCGTATCTAGACTATTGGCTTATTACCGCCCCGACCAGGAATCTTCTAATTCACAGCCTCTCTTACACTCTAGGCCTCGCTCTCCACTTGGGGATTACAATCAACAAGGACAAATCTCAAATGTCCCCAGCGAAAACAGTGGAATTCATTGGAGCAGTTTTTGGCACAACATCCTGTCAAGCTTCCCTCCCTCCTCACAGGCTTTCGAAAATAAGACACAAAATCCAAGCCCTTCTTCCACAGACCTTTGTACTAGCACGCCTTGTACTGCAACTCTTGTAGCTGCCATTACTCTAGTACCACTGGCGAGACTGCACATGAGAATGCTACAGTGGCTCCTTTCTTCACAATGGTCGATCTTAACTCACCCACTCGACCACATGATATGTCTTACAAACCTTTGCAAGAAAGAAATGCTATGGTGGATGAAGTCAGAATTGAATCTTTGGTGTTGACCATTCTGTCTCCCCTAGCCCACGGCCATGGTGACCACGGATGCATCCCTGTTAGGGTGGGGGGGGCATTTCTAGGGAAAGACAGTCCAAGGCACCTGGTCCCCTGTAGAGGCCAGTTTGCACATAAATGTCCTGGAATTGAGGGCAGTTCTCTTAGCATTGCAAGCGTTCCATACATCCCTCCCTTCTGGGACCATTGCAATTCATTCAGACAACATGCCAGTCGTCTGGTATATCAACAAGCAAGGCAGAACCAGGTCTTACCCCATGTGTTGGGAAGCCATGAGGATTTGGCACTGTTTGATAGCTTCCAACCACTTTCTTATAGCAACGCACAGTCCCGGGAGTTCCAACCTTATTGCGGACAATCTGACCAGGAACATCCTGATGCCTCATGAGTGGTCCCTCAATCCTGTAATAGCGGACCAGAATGTTAAGTTGTCAATCTCGCCTTCATTCTTGCTGGATGGGTTCGAAGCCGATCCTCGGCTCCGACTCGGCACTTGCTTTAGCTTGAGAACTCCTTTTACCAGCTCGAGGCAACCCTATTTCCCATGATGCAAGGCGGAACTACCTCAGATCTCGTTTGCCGCTTAGCGAAAGAGGTCTCCTTTGCCAGCTGAGGTAAGTAATTTTCTTGTCAAAAGAGAAAAGCTTAGTTAGGGTTTTATTTCCCCCTTGTTTCCATTTTTATAGTCTGTAGTGTGTTACAGCCCACCCTATTCCCTTATATTTCAAAACTTTTATTTCCTTTAGTATAAAAGTTTAGTTAGGCCTAAACCCCATTGGTTAATCCCTACCTGTGTGTTGTGTGTTAGGGGATTAATTGTGTGTGTTTGTTGGGGTTTGTGTGTGACTTCCTCCTAGGATAATGTCTAAGGAAGGCAAGGTCTCAGGCTTCAAGAAGTGTGACTCGTGCTGTCAGAAAATGTCTCTGACAGACGGTCACACTTCTTGTGTTTACTGCCTGGGGCCTTTGCACCTGCAGGACTCCTGTGCTTTGTGTCACTCTTTTAGCCAGAGAGTCCTGCAGGAACGGAGGAATAAGCTAATCCTCCGTGGCTTACTTAAGCCAGAAGGTTCTCCCTCTAAAGCAGGGTCTGGGAAACCTTCTAAGCCACCGAAGGCTCAGGCTTCAGTATCCAAGCCTCCTCCGGTGGCTCCGGCTCCAGCTGGAACCGATCTATCTACTTCAAAAGTAGTGGGTTCGGCACCGACTGGTTCCGACACCCTGTCTACTGTGGCCTTGTCGGCTCCGGCTATAGTCGACACCTTATCCAGCATCGGAGCCGAGAAACCTTCGGCTCCATCTGGAATTCAGGGGACTTCGGCTCCGATGACTTCGTCCCGAAAGAGATCTCGGTCCCCTTTGTTGCAGAGTATCCACTGCTCCGGGTCTCCTCTTTTGTCGGAGCGGAGCCATCGGAGCCGATCTTCGAGATCTTCCAGGCTGTCTGACCATGACTTAGAGAGGGTGGTAAGCAGGCTGTTGAAGTCGCAGGCACTGGCCCAAATGCTCCATAGCCCGTCTCAACAGACTTCGGCTATTGTCTCACCCCTTGAACTTCCTCCTCCAACTCCACACCAGAGTTCGGAGCCGGAGCTTCTCGGGACAGCGACTGTTTCAGCGCCGGAGCTGATACATCCTTCGGCTCCGTCGTCCTCGGCTCCGATCTCCTCCTTGAGGCCTTCCTTGGAGGGATCCGGTCTTCGGGTTTCCTTTGTCGGCTCCGAGGGGGCTAGTGGCATCGGACCCTTGTCCGACCCCGCTCTCCCTCTCGGGGCTTCGGCTTTGGTAAGCTCGGCACCGACATTGGCCTCGGAGCCTTCCCTCTCAGTGGAGCCGGGAATTCCTGTATCCTCGGATCGGGGATATTCCGGCCTCCCGGGGAGGGGAGCCTTTGAGGTGATGAGGAGTGTCCTGGCCTCTGAGCCAGGTCAACGGTCCATCCCTCTAGCTCCTCCCTCTTCAGTGCCTGTAGACGCCTCTTGCCAGCCTCTTGCTCTCAGGCCCAGGGATCCATCGCCCCAGGTTTCCCCATTGGGAATTTCCTCCTCTTCCGAAGTTTCTCCTGATCCAGCAGGTGAACCCCCTCGGAAGAGGACGTGTAAGAGGAAACACACAGACTCCCCCGAGTCTACTACATCGGATACCGACTTAGATGAGTCAGAGGGTTCCCCACGATCCACCTCTGAGGATGTCTCCTTTTCAGACATCCTTGAGCTCCTCAAACAGAGGGGAATTGGCCATCCATTGATCCCTCCGAGGATGAGTCGGTATACCTGGAGGCTTTGGATCCCGACCCTCCACCTCCTGGGTGTCTCCGCCTTCGACCCACTTATGCAGGTAGTGGCTCGGAAGGCGTGGCTCCAGATTCTGTGGAACCTGTCCCCAGGAGACCATCCAAATTTATCACGGCCCCTACGGACAAACAGTTTCTTTCCAAGGCGTCTCTGTGGATGCTATGGTGGTGGCGGCCACTAAGAAGGAACTGGTGGATCCTTCAGTACCTGTCCATCCTCCTAACAAGGATTCTAGGACCATGGACAGGTATGGAAAGCGGATGTTTTCTTCAGCAACCTTTGCTATGCGTTAAGCTGAACTACCTTTGTCACTTTACCAGGCTTCAAAGAGATATTCTCAAGGAACTGGGTGAAGTGGTCCAGGATCCTTCTGCTGCTGGGGCTCAAGAAAAGATTGCCTCACAGCTAGCAATCCTGAATTCCCTATCCAACTCCTCCATGCGGCTCATATCCTATGCGGCCGATGGAGCGAGCAGGGCCGCAGGCACAGGAGTTGCTCTTAGACGCCAAGCCTGGATGCGGCTTTGTAATTTTATGGACCCCTTTAAGGCATCCTTCACTAATACCCCCTTTGATGGTTGGGCTTTGTTCCGACCTCAGGAGAAGGATACCTTGACCAGGTGTGAGCAGGACGGTAAAACTCTTTCTGCCGTTGGAGTCCATTTTTCCACTCCTTCTAGACCATATCCCAAGGGTCAGAAGGGGAAGATGTGGTTCCGCAAAGCCCAAGGAGCTACACCGGACACACGTGGTCAGTTTACCCCCAGAGGCAGAGGGGGTAACAACAATAGACGCCGCCCTAGAGGCAGGGGGGGTCCTCAGAACCAGGGCAACAGGGAGTCTCTTCCTGAGAAGCCCTTTCAGCATCCCTGAGGTGTTGCCCGACTGTCCACCCTTGGAGGCAGTCGGGGGAAGGATTTCGCTGTACCCAGTAGCCGGGCAATCCCTATCACAAGATATGTGGGTACAGTCGATCATATCCGAGGGTTACAAAATCCCCTTGAAGGTATCCGTACCTCAACAATCCCTTCCAGACATCTCACCCGGTCAAAGGGATTTGGCAGAACAGGAGGTTTCAAAGCTCCTAGAAAAAGAGCCATCCAGACTGTGCCGGCAGTCCAGGTAGGATCCGGCGTCTACTCGAGATTCTTTTTGGTCCCCAAAAGGATGGGAGATTGGAGACCAATATTAGACCTGAGCAGTCTAAACAGATTTGTCAAGAAGGCAAGATTCGGATGGTCACGCTTCAGTCCATTCTGCCCTTTCTGGGCAAGGACAACTGGATGTGCTCTATAGACCTTCAGGACGCGTACTATCACATAAAGATTCACAGGCGCTCCAGAAGGTTTCTCCGCTTTCGCTAGGGACCAGTCATTACCAATTCAGAGCCCTGCCCTTTGGCCTCACTTCAGCCCCAGAGTGTTCACCAAATGCATGGCAGTGGTCACAGCTCATCTGAGACGTCAAGGATTCCAGGTGTTTCCTTATTTGGACGACTGGCTCCTCTCCGCCACCACCAGGTGTCAGCTTCTTCAGACCAGAGACTACACTCTACAGCTTTGCAGGAGTTTGGGAATTTCAGTAAATTTCGAAAAATCTTCTCTGCTGCCTTGCCAATCTATCACCTTTATAGGTGCAGAATTAAACACCGTCAAAATGTTAGCCAGACTAACAGATCAAAGAATTCTGGACATCCAAAAATTAGTTCGGATTTTATTGCAGAGCAACAAGGTCAAAGCCAGATTTATACTGAAGGTTCTAGGTCTTATGGCTGCGGCCATTGTTCTACTACCACTGGCTCGCTTCCACATGCGTCTTCTGCAGTGGATGCTATTCACGCAGTGGTCGTACCACAGTCTCCCGATGAGGCACGAAATCTTAGTCACACAGTCGTGCAGGACTCATCTGAATTGGTGGATATCTTCCCCTCTTCTTCATCAGGGCCGACCTTTTGTTTCCCCTCCTCCAGTTGCCACAGTCACTACGGATGCCTCTCTGATCGGGTGGGGGTATTATCAGGGCAGGATGGTCCACGGGACGTGGCAACCCATAGAATACCATCTGCACATAAATGTCCTGGAGATGAGAGCAGTGCTTTTAACGTTGCAGGCCCTCAACGACTTTCTTCCCACGGGGACTATTGCAGTACAAACGGACAACATGTCCGTGGTCTGGTACATCAACAAGCAGGGCGGGACCAGGTCCTATCCGTTGTGTCGAGAAGCTCTCAGACTTTGGCAATGGGCAATCTCCTCTCATCGGTTTCTGATAGCAACGCACATCCCCGGCAGGTCCAACCTCTTGGCGGACAGGCTGAGCAGATCCATTCTGATGCCTCACGAGTGGTCTCTCAATCAATCTGTAGTGGATCAGATTTTTCTGCAGTGGGGCACTCCTTGTTGCGATCTTTTTGCTACTCCTCAAAACAACAAGTGCCCCGATTATTTCACCCTCTTTCCCCTTCCAGGCCAACCCATGAGAGACTCTCTAACCCAGGATTGGCCCTGGGGACTTCTGTACGCTTTTCCTCCTTTTCCCTTGATTCCACAAGTCATTCAGAAAGCCACCGTTTTGAGAGCCAAGTTGATTCTCATTGCCCCTTATTGGCCTCGACAAATTTGGTTTCCGTCTCTGTATCGTCACCTTCTGGTGCAGCCCTGGCATCTGGACCCAGTTCCGGATCTCTTGATCCACCAGTCGGGTCAGCAGCACCGGGCCATTCATTCTCTCAACCTCACTGCTTGGTTGCTCCACTTCCTTCCCTAGCCAGGCTTCCGATGATCTCTGACTCCGTCAGAGACATCTTAGTGTCTTCCTTAAAGTCGTCCACTAGGACTGTTTATGCTAGCAAGTGGCGACGTTTTGTATTTGGGCAAATTCCAGGAATATTGATCCCTTTACTGCTCCTGTACATTCTGTTTTAGATTTCCTGGCGGAGGTTTTTCATTCAGGATCCTCGTCATCTACAGTTAAAGTACAACTGGCTGCTATTTCCAAGTATCATGTTGGCTTGCATGACAATAACATTATGTCTCATAGATTATGCAAGGCCTTTCTGAGAGGAGTTTTTCTCCTAAAGCCGCCTATAAAGCATCCTCCTCCGCAATGGGATCTAAACTTAATGTTGGCATCCTTGATACTACCTCCCTTTGAACCGTCTGCTTCATGTTCTTTGAAGTTATTGACCTGGAAAACTATATTCTTACTGGCTGTCACTTCAGCAAGAAGGGTTTCCGAGATTCAAGCTCTCTGCATTCGTTCCCCTTACTTGGTTTTTCATAAGGACAGGGTATCATTAAGAATGAACCCTTCCTTTCTCCCCAAAGTTGTGTCTCAAACCAATATTAACCAATCTATAGATCTACCAGTCTTCTTCCCAAACTATTCCGACAGAGCTGAACAGAAGCTTCATTTTTGGATGTCCATCGTCAGCTCAGGTACTATTTGCATAGAACTAAACAATTCAGAAAATCGGACCAATTATTTGTCTCCTATGCAGAAAACAGGATAGGTCTTCCAGTTTCTAAAGTGACCTTATCCAGATGGTTGACTTCCACCATTTCCTTTGTGTACTCTCTCAGAGGCAAGCAGCTATCTTCTAAACCAAAAGCACACTCAACCAGGAGTCTATCCACTTCTGCAGCCTTTCAGGATAGACTACCCATTGATACTATTTGTGCAGCAGCTACTTGGGCCACGCCTCATACCTTTGTCTCTCATTACAAGTTGGACTTGGCCTCCAGAGATAGGGCCAGTTTTGGTTCCACAGTTCTCAAGAGTCTGTTCCATTGAGCCACCCGGGATACAGGTGTTAGGGACGCGGTCCCATCCAGCAAGAATGAAGGCGAGATTGACAACTTAACATTTAGAAGTTATGTACCTACCATAACGTTCCATATTAGTTGTCTTCTCTTGCCTTCTTTCTTGCGTCCCTCCCTCCTACCCCCTGGCCTGGACAGATCTTGAAGAGTTCCTATCAGGTTGTTTTCCTCCTGAGCCTTCATATGAGGACTCTTTTTATGAACTTGTTTCCTAATTATGTTAGGTTAGTCCTTAGCAGGGTAGGTTAGCTACCAAACGAGATCTGAGGTGGTTCCGCCTTGCATCATGGGATATAGGGTTGCCTCGAGCTGGTAAAAGGAGTTCCCAAGCTAAAGCAAGTGCCGAGTCGGAGCCGAGGATCGGCTCCGAACCCATCCAGCAAGAAAGAAGGCGAGAGAAGACAACTAACATGGAACGTTATGGTAGGTACATAACTTCTAATTTTCTGCCATTGGGGCAAGTCTTGCTGTGATCTGTTTGCTTCCCCCTTAAACAACAAATGCAGAAGCTACTTTGCCCTGATCCCCCCTCAGGGGGAACCCCAGAGGGATGCTCTAATGCACAATTGGCCCCCGGGTCTACTGTATGCCTTTCCTCTGTTTCCCCTCATCCCAAAATTCCTTCAGAAAGCTCAAAGGTTGAGAAGCAAAGTGATCCTCATTGCCCCTTATTGGCCCCGTCAAGTCTGGTTCCTGTTCCTATGGCCTCATCTGATTCACAGCCCGTGGATCCTGGATCATTCCGAAGGTCTGCTATCTCATCCTCAGGGACTGATTCACCCCAATCTCCACAGCCTCAAGCTCACAGCTTGGTTTCTCCAGTTCCAATGATTGCCAGGCTGCCTGATATCTCATTTCCCATTCGTGAAATTCTTCTGGCTTCACACAAACCTTCCACCAGGAAAGTTTATTCTAGTAAATGGACTAGGTTCTCTATTTGGGCCAAAGATCAGAACTTAGATCCTTTCTCTATGCCTATTCAAAAGATACATGCAGGAGCCTCAGCATCAACAATCACTGTACATTTAGCAGCTGTTGTAAATTTTCATAATGGATTTGATAATTCTTCTGTTATGTCACACCGCCTGTGCAAGACCTTTTTGAAAGGAGTATTACACGTTAAACCTCCTGTCAAGCCCCCCATAAAACCCTGGGACTTGACCTTGGTACTTCAGTCTCTAACAAGCCCTCCTTTTGAGCCTTTTGATTCTTGTGACATAAAGTTTTTGTCATGGAAGACTTTACTTCTAGTAGCACTTGCCTCAGCGAGAAGAATATCTGAATTGCAGGCCTTGAGTGTCAAGAGACTTTACTTGAAGTTCCACAGGGATAGAATGTCCCTTCGTACTGACCCTTCTTTCTTGCCCAAGGTCATTTCTGGATTTTCCATTAACCAATCTATTGATCTGCCGGTTTTCTTCCCTCAGCATTCAAACAGAGGGGAGTACCTTTTGCACACCCTTGATGTCCATCGGCAGCTTCATTGTTACTTGGACAGGACTAAATCTTTCAGGAAAATGGATCAATTGTTTGTGGCCTTTGCAGGACCAAGATTAGGTAAACCTGTCTCCAAAGTGACTCTATCCTCCTGGCTTAGAAACATCATTACCTTTTATCTACTAACAGAATAAGCTATCCTTACCTTCCAGAATAAAGGCTCATTCTACTTGATTGATGGGTACTTATGTAGCTTTTCATTCCAGAGCCTCTATGGAAGATATCTGCGCAGCAGCCACTTGGGCAAGACCTCATACCTTTATCTCTCATTATAAATTGGACTTGGCTTCCAGGGGACGAGCATCTTTTGGTTCTATGATGCTCAGGACTCAAGTAGCTGGGGACTCTGTCCTATCAGTAAGGAATGAATAAAGATTTACAACATCAAATAAAGAAGTTATGTCTTACCTTAATGTTCCATCTGTGTTGTAGATCTTTATTCATTCATTACTTCCCACCTTCCTTCCCCCTGCCTAGACTCCTGGTGGACTTTAGGAACTCCTAGTTAGGGTATTTGCTTAGACAGAGCCACCTACTGTTTTTCTCTTACTATCCATATTAGATAGTGGGGGGGGGACTTGATCTGGAGTAACTATGAGAAGGGCATTATGGGTAGGTCTTAGCTGAGTGGTTTTGGCTGGCTCGAGCTTGGAAACAAACTTGTCTGTTCTGTGAACGGAACCCAAGTCCTATTAGTAATGAATGAATAAAGCTCTACAACACAGATGGAACGTTATGGTAAGACATAACTTCTTTTTGCAGGATCACTTCTGACTGACTAGTGATATGATTTTTGGGATGGTAGTATCTATTTAAGAGCAATATGGTCATTACATTTCTGTGATTCATTTAATGTGAGATGTACTGTAACTTTTCAGCAGGGACACTTTCTGCTGGGACAGCATGTGTGTGTTTTGTACTAAAGTACCATATTAGAAGTCCATGATTTTTTATTGTGAATTGTGTACAAGGAAAGGAAATATGGCCTATTTTGGAGGGCTTTTGTTGTCACTGCCTGGGGACAGGTGATTTATGGAAGGAAATGGCTGTTACAGGATCACTTCTGACTGATTATTGATATGATTTGTTGGGGGGGGCAGGATCAAACAAAGTGCTATGTGGCCTTTATATGTTTCTAATTCCTTTGCAGTCAGAGGTAGCATACCCTCTCAGAAGTTAGATATTCCATTGGGAGAGTGAGTGTTGTTACAATCCTTGCTATTTTTTTTCATCTCTGAACTTTGTAAAATTGACATATCATATCTTATTGTCACAGTCTGGCATTAAGCTTGCTGCCCACCTGGGAGAGTATTTATCCTCTGCACAAAACGTTGGGGCTGGTGATGTATGAATGCAAATAGTAGTTTCAGGGCTTCTTCTGATTGATTATTGTTATGGTTTGTTGGAAGGGCAGGATCTCTCAAAGTGCTATTTGACTATTAATATTTATGTGACTCCTAAAAAGTTAGAGATAGTGTATCCTGTGAAAAGCAGCACAGTCCACTAAGACAGCATGTATATGTTTTGCACCAAAATACCTTTTTACAGTTCTCATTTGTATTTTATTGTGACTGTCTATAGTGATCTGACACATGACTTCTTACATATAGCTAGTAAAGCCAGAGATTCATACGGCTTTTGTTATAGTCTGGTACAATGTTTTGTTTCCCCTTGAAGGCTATTTGACCTCTGCAGAAATTGCTGAGTAGAACTAATGTCCAGAATATATGTGTATTGAGTTGCAATATCTCAGAAATGAAAAATATTTTCAATAAATATTTTCCAGGAAAAAAATGAACGTTTGAATTGTAACATGCTGTGGCTACGCAGCTAAAGCTACAAAGACAAATACACAAGCATGCTGCAATGGAAGCTCTTGGGTTATAACTCTAGTCCTAAGTGTATTTCATAGTCAAATACCTTGTTATTACCTGAAAGGTTCAAAAATGAGAAGACTTTGGTGCTAAAGTTGTGAAGGCTATACTTGTTTTGACCAAGCCTAGGTGCTTTGTAGTTGGATTATCTGCTGCTTTTTGGGATTTGGTCTGAAGGTCTTTGTTCAATAGCTGTAAGCCTGGTTTAGAAAAATTAAGATGATCTGAAAATTAAGGAAGAAAAAGTACTCTGTACGCTGTTAGTTTCTTTTTTGGAGTGGTCCTTCGTTCATTGAAACAGCAGTTAGCAGTAAAACGCAGATGAGTGTTGTGTGCTGTGTGCTGTGGAAGGTTTCCATTTATATCCTAAAAGGGGTGTGTGTGGGGAGGTGTTTTGGTCAAGGCAAGTATAACCCTTACAGCTTTAACTCCAGGGTGTTCTCATTTTTGGACTTTTGAGCCTAAAGACAGCTCATCTTGTCGTATTTAGGCTAATTATACCTTGCCTGACAAAAGGGGTACCTCTGGTTTATTTTCTTCCCTAATTACTTGAAAGGTTTGTAATAACCTCAAAGCCAGAGATGGAGCCTTTGTCTTGAGTTCATTTACATTTACTTGAAATAACCAAAAATTATGCTTTTTTCTAGGGTAAAGTAATATTTTCTGTCATTTTTGAGTTATATTAAAATACACATTATACATGCTTTGACAGGAATGCACACATTTCAGATTCTGTTGTCTTCATCTCTTATTGTAGTATATGCCAATAAATAAATAAACATCTGCCCTGTTTTTGCATTGTTATATGCCTCTGCTGCCATCTGCCTCCCCCTAGCTTTCAGCAGCTTCTGGCACCTCTGTTCTTGGGCCATTTGCACAAAGCATTATTATATTATATTAGGTATGCATGCTGCTTCAGGGTTCACATATAGCATATGTGCAGCATTTTTAATGTAAGAAATCAGCATTACTTTATTTTTATTCATCCACAACTTTTTACAAAATAGGTATAAATGTAGATGATGCATTCTCTAAGCACAAAACTTGTCATTGTTGAGCTGCTATCAGATACACAGATTCAATTTATTTTATTTATTAGTTATTTCTTTTACATTTGTTGGCCGGGATTGTCCGACTGAGCTGAAGAGCCCTTTTTCAGCGGAGGCCCGGGGAGAAAAGCTCCAACATATTATACAATTTTCATTATAAATTAGCATTAAACAGCAATGTTACAGGATTCTTACAAGGCATTAAGTAGCAATACAATGTTATACAGTGTCAGTAATCAGGAGTATAGCAATACAATGTTATACAGTGTCAGTAATCAGGAGTATAGCATAACTATTTCAAGATGTATAAAAAGAAGTATGTCATTAAGTTGAGTATAGTTTTTGGGGTAAGTGGTTACAAAAACCCAGTTTTATCAAAACGTAGTTGCATGAAGGCAAGGCAGTTATAATAGAATGTTTTTCTGAGGCAATTTGCTTAATAGATTTTAGAAGACAGTAGAAAGAGTAGTCAAGGAAGATTAGAGACGCTAGTGAGAAGAGTGAGTTAAGGGCAGAAAGTTGATTAAGGTATGAGAAGTAGGGGATGTTTAAGGAGGGAGAGAGAGTGCAGTGGCAGGACCAGTGACTTTTAAAGTGCTCTTTGGTGGCTGTCTTAAATTGTTTAGGATGTGTAAGGGTCCTGATTTCTAGTGGGAGCCTATTCCAGGCAATAGTGGGGTGTTAGCTGTACATGTTGCATCCAAATTTAGACTTAGGTTTGTAGATTTGTAGTAGGTCTTGGTTAGAGCTTCAAACAGGTCTGGAGTGAGAATAATGGGAGGTGAGAGGGGATAGTGCTGGGCAGTATAGGATAGAATGGATGATCTGGAGCTGAGAGAGAAGAAGCTGGTGGAGTAATTCAAGCCAGTTTAGGTGTTTTAGAGAGAGATAGTGATGGGATTTGTAGGTTTGTTGGGCAGCAAAACTAGCTACCTTGTTGTAGGTAGATTCGAGTTTGGTCAGGAGTGCTGAGTTAAGTTTTGTGAGAATTTGAGAACTGTACATTAGACTGGGTAGAAGGTAGGTAAGAAAGAGTAATCTTGGCTTCAGAGGTAAGGAATTTCTTGTTACGGTAAAGGAGCCCTAGTTTTGATTGAGTCTTTTTGATACAGTTATTAACATGCAAGTCAAATTTAAGCTGATCGTCTATGGTTACGCCTAAGAGCTTAGCACTGGATTCAACCTGAATGGGAGTGTTATTAAGGGACTGTATGGAGAAGGAGGGTTTAATACTGTTGAACTGTTTAGGTAGGAAGAGTAACAGCTTTGTTTTCTTAGGGTAAAGGATGAGCTGGTTGTTAGAGAGCCATGTTTCAACTAAGTTAAAAGATGCCTGGGTAGCTGAGAAGATCTTAGAGGGAGAGTTGGCTGTGGTGATGACTGTAGAGTCATCTGCATATTGCACTAAAGATGACTGAGGGCAGGAGGTATAGAGCGGATTAGTAAAGATATTAAAAAGTAAAGGCCGTAGGATAGACCCTTGTGGTACACCCATTTTTACAGGGAAAGGAGGGGAGAGTGCAGACTGCCATCTCACTGATTGAGATCGATCAGTGAGGTAGCTGGAGAACCATGCAACAGTATCAGAGGAGAAGTTGACGTTCTGCATTTTGTGCAGCAGAAGAGAGTGTGAGACAGTGTCAAAAGCTTTTGAGAGGTCCAAAAATAGGCAAGAAATAAGTTTATGGTCATCCATGGCTATAGAGACAGTGTTGAGAAAGGATAATAGAGCTGTAGTGGTGCTATGTTTGGGTCTGAAGCCGTGTTGAGTGGGTGTAAGCAGATTTTCCTGTATTAGATACTGCATAACTTGTTTATGAATACCTTTTTCTAGTACTTTAGAGAGAGGGGAGATTATATCGATAGGTCTAAAGTTGAAGATATAAGAGGAGTTACCTCCTTTGTGTATAGGTAGAATGTAGCATTGTTTTCAGATGGAAGGGACTTTAGATTCAGAGATAGAGTGATTAATTAGGTTAGATACAGGAAGAGCAAGAGAGTCAGCTGCTAGTAGAAGAAAAGTGGAAGGAATATTGTCAGCTGATGCTGAGCATGGTTTTAATTTAGAGAGTAGAGTGTTGATGTAGCTAATAGGTACAGGTTTGAGGGAGAAGGTATTTGAGGACATAGTATTAGGAGTAGGTTCAGAAAAGTTGGAGATATTAGTAGTAGAGGAGTTTGGGTTAGGGTTCAGTAGCTTGGATATTGAATTGATAAAATAGGTATTGAAGATAGTGGTAGTTTCTTCAGATGCCTTGTCTGGGCATGGATTGGGGGAGCTAAGATTACCGGGATGTAATATTTATTTTTATTTATTTATTGCATTTGTTGACCGGGAAAGTCCACTGGGCCTAGGATGAGCCCATTTTCAGTGGAGGTCCAGGTAGAAAAGCTCCACGGAAAATTACATACAAGACATATTGAAAAACAATGTTGACGCAGAAAAATTAAATACAAGATATAAAAATATAACAGTGATGTCATTACTTTAGTTAGAAACCAATGCCTTAGCCAGTTAGAGAGAAGAGGTTAATAAGTAGATGGAAATAGTGCAGGAAGTTACTATCACATGGAAGAACGTGATGGTAGTGATGGCTAAGTGTGTAGAAGTCAGGAAAGAAGGAATGTAGAGTGAGTATGTTAAAAGCTAGAGTAATGCCATTTTACAGTGTATGGTTAGTAGTTGAGAATTGTAGATAGAAGGGTGCATTGTAGGTGGAAAAGAAATGAGTTAGAAGTATGAAGCGGGTGACAGAGAAACACAGGAAGGTATAGACAGGAATGGTAGACAGTATACAAAGGTAGATAGTGACTGTGGATCTAGAGTGGGAAATCATTGTTTTAATGTAATTGTGGGGTACAAGAGCATAGCCAATGACAGAGAAAATGTACTTTTAGGGATTTTTTAAAGGATGCGGGATTACTGATAGTTATGAGAGATGGGGGAAGATTATTCCATAGCTTGGAGACAGCATAGGAATAAAGCACTTGGCCAGCAGAGAGTTTGGGTTTATTTATGGACAGCAGCATTTTGTTTTCTGATCTGAGCTGACGATTGGGGTGATATAAGGTCAGTATGGGGGAGATGGAGGGGCAGCTTTCAGGTTGGTAGATTAACTTGTGAGCTGTGGTTAGTTGTATGTAAGAGAGGTGGTGGGGAGATTCTAACTAGTTTAGTTTATGCAGTGAGGAGCAGTGGTGGGTGGAGTGTTTTGCTTTAGTAGCAAATTTTGCAATTTTGTTATAGGAAGAGTCAAGCTTACATTTTAAGGAGGATTGTAGGTTGGTAAGGATGGGGGCACCATATAACAGAGTTGGGAGTAGAAATGATGAGGCTAGTGCCTTTTTAGCAGAGAGACGGAGGTAGTAATTGTGTCTGTATAGGGCACCAAACTTTTGATGTGTCTTTTTGATGTTACTTTGGATGTGAAGGTCGAAAGTTAGATTATCATCAGTGGTGACACCTAGCAGTTTTGTACTAGGGACTGTTTGTATGACAGTGTTGTTTTGGGAAATAACAGTGAATAAACATTTATCAATGGGGCTGGATTTTGTGGGGGTAAATAAAAGGAGTTTAGTTTTATTGGAGTTTAGGGCAAGGTGATTCTGGGACATCCAGTACTCAGTAGAATTGAAAGCTTCTTGGGTGAGATGCTGTAATTTGGTGAGATATTTTGCAGAGCAGATTATTGTAGGCATATGCGTATTGGATGACCTAACTATGGGTTAGGGTTTGATTAAAGTTGGTGACAAATATGGTGAAGAGGAGAGGACCCAGTATTGAACTCTGGTATTAGTGGGAGTGAAAGGGGAGGAGGAGTACTGCCATTTGGTGGATTGCTGCCTGTTATTGAGGTGGCTGGTAAACCATTGTAGGCCGGGGGTGGATAGTCTGATATTAGAGAGTTTGGTGAGCAGTAGTGAGTGAGAAATGGTGTCCTATGCTTTTGAAAGATCGAGAAATAGGGCAGAAACTACTGAGCTGGTATCACAAGTTCTATTAACTGTGTCTAAGAAGGAAATGAGGACAGTGTTGGTGCTATGTCCGGGCTGAAAGCCATGTTGAGTGGGGGATAGTAGATGGTGTTTAACTAAATGTTTTAGGAGTTGTGTGTGAATACATTTTTCTAATATTTTAGAGATGGGGAAAGAATAGCAATAGGATGGAAGTTAGAGATGTCTGAGTTGTTGCCACCGCCTTTATGAAGAGGAATGACAAATGCTTTCTTCCAGATATCTGGTACACAGGATTCTTGAATAGACCTACTGAGGAGGATACTGATTGGATAAGCAATGGAAGAGGCTGCTAGTTGTAAGTATTCTGCAGGCAGATTATCAGGGGCATTTGTACAAGGTTTTAGTTTAAGAAGTTGTTTTTGGATTGTGGATGTGGGAATGGGTGATAGTGAAAAATTGGGAAGGAAGGCAGAGGGATTATGTGATGATGGTGCTCCTAATGTGTCTGGGTTGATGGGAAGGAGGGTAGTAGTAAGTTTGGTGATAGTGTCAATAAAGTATGTTTTGAAGTTTGTTGCTAGCTCAGAGGGGCTTATATCTGGGTTTGGGCATGGGGTATTGTTAGTACCTGGGTGGAGTAGGGAATTAATAGCTCCCCAGAATTTTGGGGGATTTTGTTTATGCTGCTCTTGAATGGACTGGATATATTCTTTTTTGTTTTTGGTAACTAAACATTTGGCCTGATTTTGAAGTTGTTTGTATTGATTGAGGTTGGAGGGTGGAGTTGTTTTTTGGCCAGGATTTCCAGGCTTTGTCCCTAGAGGACATAACTAGCTTTGTTGATTTTGCTAGCCAGCAGGAATGTGTTGATTTGACTCTCTTTAGTCTGAGGGGGGCAAGACTATTCAGGATTCTGTGAAATGTGGAATTAAAGAATTCCACGGCATCATTCAGTGGGAGAGATTTCAGTGGGTTCCAGTTTGTTTTCTGCAGGATGTCATTGAGGGTATTTTGGGAGAAGTGTGATAGGTCTCTAGAATATCTAAATTGGTGAAGACTAGGTGTAGAGGTGGGTTTACGTATAGTGAAAGCTGGAAAGTGGTCACTGATGCTATCAGGGAGAGTGCCTGAAGAAGAGAATTTGTCAGGATCAGAAACCAGGATCCAATCCAATGTGGACCTGTTATTCTTATTATTGTTTGGTCTGGTAATGTCAGATATAAGCTGAGTGTAAGTATGAAGGTTAATGTTTGTAGATTGATTATTATTGGAGATGTCTAGCCAATTGATATTAACATCGCCTAGTATTATAGTTTTGTTTTGTATGTTGTGGCTTGTCCAGGCTAGAATGTCTTCTAGAATTGGACAGTTGTTGCCTGGGGGGATGTACATACCTATGATACAGAGGCATTTGCAGTTGTTGAGTTTGAAGAAAGTAACTAGTAGCTCAGCAGAAGGAAAAGGGGGAATTGGCTTAGAGTATGGGATGACTGTATAGGTGCTTGGGAATAGGAGGGTGACACCTCCACCTTTTTTTTAAAGTCTGTCAGATCTGAGGCAGTAATAATGTGGAGGAAGAATTTCAGAATCTTTGATATATGGTTTTAGCCATGTTTCAGTGATGGCGGTGAAGTCTAGTTTGTGTTGGCTTAGCCAAGTATGTAGATGTGGAATTTTGTTCTTAATGCCCTGGAGATTGATAGTGGTGAAGTTTAAGCCTTTTGTAAACCTGGGAGTTTTATGAAGAGGTGGTGACAGGCCTGGATTTGTGTGCATGTTGCCACAGAGGGCTAGGTTACAGAGGGTTGGGAAGTAGCTAGGGAGAGTTTTTTTCTTTTTGCGTTACAGTAGTGTTTGTGATGTTGGGGATGGATAGATTTATGTTGTGTGGGGAGCAGGATACATTTCTTTTGTAGGATAGGATTAGTTAGGTATAAGTTAGAGCAGATAGCAGTGTAACTAGGTAGGGTGAAATAATAAGTTGATATGGTGGGGGATGGTGGGGAAGGAAGATAGGTTGTGTGATACGATGTTACATTTAGAAGGAGAGAGAGGAGGAGTGTAAGTATGAGGAGAAAGATGTTAAAGAAAGCAGACATGGCTGAGTGGTGTTAGAAAAGGGAGGCTGAGATGAAGATAGATGAAGATAGATGGGTGTGGGTGAGGGAGGATGAGTTGGTAGGGTGGATAAAGAGGAATGGGATAATGAAAGTTGGCTAAACTTAGTTATTTCTTAGGTGGGGTTAGAAAGGGATAGTTTAAAATTGAGAAGTGGTGTAAAAAGGGATGGAGTAGAGTTAGGGAATGAGGTGAGTAGGTTGATGAAAAAGTTGGTAGGGGAGGAGTTAGTAGGAGCTAGTGTAGTTTGGAGGATGGGAGTGTCAAAGGTGATGATAGGAGGGTAGTGAGTGGGATAGGGTAATATGAGACGTGTGGGAGATGTAATGGGGTGGAGGTGGTTAATTGGTGGTGGGTGTGGTAGGGTTAGGTATAAATATAATTGATGTGGGGGTAGGTGGCAATAGGGGTAGGGTAGGGGAGCGAAGAGAGCCTGAGCGTAGTGGAGCAAGCCCCCACTGGAAGAGGCAAGAAAAACAGAGTTAATAGAGTTACAGAATTTTTTAAGATTAGATTTTAGGGCTGTGGGAGATTTGTTATAGAAGTGTTTTTTACCTTTGTTTATGTGTTTTTTTTGTCAGATTTTTGAGTTCTTTATATTTTTGTAAGTCTGCATAGAGCTTAGCTTGTGACCATTTTTTCCATAATTTGTCTCTGGTTATCATAAGGGTACGAGTGGCTTTTGAAAGCCACAGAGATATGGTGGACTTAATTCAGACTTTGCGAGGGGGAGCAAGTGAGTCTAAGTTGCTAAGGAAGGTGGAGTTGAAAGCTAGGACTGCTTCTTCTAGTGGGAGTTTGGTAAGGAATTTCCAGTTTACTTTAGAGAGGAGGGCATTAAAGGTTTCTGGATCGCAGTTAGAGAGTTTACGACAAGTGATACATTTAGTAGGTTTTGAGAAGTGGGGAGTGAACCTAAGCACTTTTATAAGGGAGTGATCGCTCAGGGTGTTTGGTAGGGTTTCAGGGTTATGATATTTGGAAGGATTAGATACAAGTACCCAGTCAATAAGAGTACTAGATGTGTGAGAGTTTGTATTGGTAGGTTGGGGGATTAGCTGTGTAAAGCCATATAAATTAATATGAGTATTAGAGTTTGGATAACTGAGAGTTAACCAGTTAATGTTGACATCCCCAAGGAGGATAGTTTCATTGGGGATGTGTTGAGAAAAGTATGAAAGAATATTTTCGAGCAGAGGAATGTTGTCTCCTGGAGGAATATAGATGGCTGCTACTGTGATAGTGGTGTGGTCATTTATTTTAAGGTTAGCTGTAAGTAGTTCAGCAGGAGAAAAGGATGGGATAGGTTTCATAATACTTGTAATGGTGAGGTGGTTGGAGTAGAGGATGGCTATGCCACCCCCTTTTTTGTTTTGGCGATCTATGAGGAGTATATTATAACCAGGGGGGAGAATGTCTTTATCAGAGGTTTGGGGTTTTAGCCAAGTCTTTGTTAGGGTGATGACATCAGGGGTGTGGAAGGCTATCCAGGCATGGATTTCACTAACTTTGTTTAGAATATTACAGGCATTCGTAGAGTAAAAGGAAACATGTTTGTTTGGAGAGGATGTTTATTAATTAGGGAGAGGTAGAGTTATGCATGGTGGGGCGATGGATGGGCCCAGAATTTGGATGTATGTCTCCTGATAGAAGCAGGGCTACATGAAGTTGGTAAAGTTGGAATTTAAATGGGTTGTAAGTCAAGTACTTAGTCTGGGTTTTAGATGCTAGAGAGTGAGGGGGAGCAAATTTGATTTTAGGCAGAGGGATGTTCATAGAGTACTGCAGAGATGAGAAGCAGTTAGTATGATGATCAGTGGGATCTCTGTGGACAGGTGGTAATGGAGTAGTACAAGATGTAAGAATGAGAAGAAGTAATGGAGGCAAGAGGAAAATAGAGGGGGTTACAAAAGCCATGGCCTAAGGTGTGGAAGTAGGATTGGGAAGGAGTGAGGAGTGGGTAAGGGACTAGGGAAAGTAAGTTGTTGGACCTGTTAGAGAGTTGAAGTAAAATTTAGGTGAAGCAACCTGTAGGGGGAGTCGGGGATATGTAAAAAGGAGGATTTGCAGCAGACTAAACTATAAAGTGATAAGTAGGGGAGGGTAAGGTGTTTAGAATGTTTTAGCAGACAGGAAGAGGTGGAGTTAGGGGAAGAAGGTGTCAAAGGAAAAAACTTCAAAGACCAATTCAATTTAGGTTCAAGCAAGGCACCCTTTATTACTTGCAGCAAGGAGACAAAGCATGTAGGCACAAAGTTTGTCTGCATTACTGGTGATTAGTATGTTATTCTTATGCAGTTCTCTTCCTGTCACACAGAAAATGTTACTATTCTATTGCTGGCATAGTTAGACACAACTTTCTGTATGTTCTACAGAAAATATGTAGGCACAAAGTTTGTCTGCATTACTGGTGATTAGTATGTTATTCTTATGCAGTTCTCTTCCTGTCACACAGAAAATTTTACTATTCTATTGCTGGCATAGTTAGACACAGCTTTCTGTATGTTCTACAGAAAATGTTACTAGTCTTTTATTGCTGACTAAGTTAGATTATCTGCTGTTTTGCAAAACATTTTGAGAAAAACAACCTGGCCTTGGGTTATTTAGCCCACCTTAAACTTTTCAATTCTTCAATTGTACTGTTCTAATACATGTGTTAGATTTAGTCTAGATTCAAGGTACATTTCTAGCTTTGGTACAAGTAATGCTGACTATGGTTAAAACTTTCAAGCATCTATTGTTTTCTTTATCAATGCTTCTAGCAGCTGCATACTTTCTCAAGGCATAAGCAGAAATGAATATCTCTTTAAGTTTCATGACATTAGAGAAATGTCTCTTGTTATTTTCATGACATTAGCAGAAATTAAACGTCTCTTGTTATTTTCATGACATTAGCAGAAATTAAATGCTTCTTGTTAAGTTTCTAATAGCTGTGCAGATTCATGCAGTGTAAACAGAATAAATGTATTAACCCTTTTAAACCTTGAATGCACTAAGCATGCATATTACTATTACACATTTTTCTAACAAAGGGATTAGTTGGTTAAGTATAAAGGTAATGATGTGGGGGGATGGGAGGCGAGCGAGGGAGAACGGAGCGGGATGGGCCAGGAAGAGTCACCACAAGAAACAATCAGCAGGCCAGGAGGGAAACCGTAAGGAGCACACAGTGAGAGTCAGCAGGTAAGTAGAAGAGGTGGGGAGGTGTAGACAGAGAAGGAAGAGATGTAATAGCGAGATATACACAGGTATTTGCAGTAAGATAAAAACAGTTAAAAGGAAACCACAAACAGAAAAACAAAAAGAATAGAGCTAACTAAGATAGCGTTGACACTAGGGTAGTGACTAATTTATAGATGGCAAAGAGAGACCGAGGCAAGGTTTCTAAACAGGTGAGTATGGGGGGCTCTCCGTGGTATGCAGGTATCCTGTACAGTAGACAAAGTAAGACTAATTTGTGGTGTGAGTTTAGAACGTACTTTTAGTGTAAACTAGCTATACAGTAGAGCACAGGCGTAATTCCAGGAGTTATAGCAGTATCAGTAAAGGTAGACGCAGTCTTGAGGGAAGACACTTTGATTTTAAAACCTAGGGAAAACAGGAGGGGAGAGAGTGTGTTGAATATAAAAGCTAGGGAAAGAACAAAAACAACAGAGGTACTATACACGTAACTACTGATGAGTTAGTTGAGATAAAATATGAAAAATACAGAAATAAATAAAATAAAGTGCATATGATATTAACTTTACAGATTAGAGCAGTAACAATTTGAAACAAAAGTTCAGTAACTTACTTCTGCTATAACACTTTCACATAAACAATGGTAAAACTATTAACCATGATCTTTCACATAAACAATGGTAAAACTATTAAACATGATGTCTTGGTGTAAAGCAACTGACAATAAAATGTCTGCTGTAGTTCATGTAGTAAACATGTGCCATTTTGTAGTTGAAATAATCAAACTAACTGAGATATGAGAATATAGCTAAACAGAAATTCTATACTTAACCTGGCTTGTAGAATTCAAGAGTTAAAGAATTTAAAACAATTTGCAGTCTCACGGCAACAGAACTTAGAACTAAACAAAGTGAGCTATACTTCGCATCCATAAGACTGCTACTAAAAGTATTTGACATAGAGGTCATGCCATAAAGCAGTCACTGTACAAGTTAAATGCCCAGTAATGCAATATCTATATTCTACAAACCAGCTGTCACCAGTTAACACTGCTAAAGATATTCAGGTACTTTTCCGTTAAACCCCTACCACTTTGCGCTGCTGTGTTTTGGTGGCATTTTGGTAGTGGGTTTTACTTAGACCGTTTACTTGGAAGAAGAAACATAGTCTACGTGGCTAGATTTATCAACATCAGTTACAATACAGAATAGAACAAGGCATTCTCCTCTACTTTTAAGATGGAGCATGACCTTCTTCCTACTCAACCAGTGTCATTCTCATTCAGCAGGCAGCTGCGTGGTCCCAAATAACTCCATACCTCTCAACTGTCTGTTTTTTGGAAGAATGTCCACATTTTTATCTCATATGTACGGGAATACTGTCTGTGTAATCCCCCTTCCGATTATATATTCTGTTTTAGTCTTATGTACCAACCGGGGAACACCTAATGTTTCTTCCTCCTCCTTCACAGACACCATTGCCCCGTCAGCAGAGCAAACTTGTAGCGGTAAGGGTGTAATGGAGAAATCCACCCACAGAAGACTATGTCTCTTCTTACAAGTGAATGGTGGAAGTGATATCCGGTACTGAAATACGGGCAAAACACAGCACGGTTTCAGATTTCATACCTATCAGAAAATCATTGTTAATGCAAAACCTGCCATTCTATCAATTGCTTAAGTTTGTAACAGCAACATTTTTAAAATTGTCCCTATTTCGGGGGCATTTGTCTCCGTAGTGGTAGGGGTTTAACGCAGATCATCACGCCTTCCACTTTGAGGCTGTACTTGGTGAGAAACAAGTACTTGTGCTCTTAAGAGTAGCTCTTACTCCTCTATTTAGAGCAGTGCAAAATGGTAGGGGTTTAAGAAAAGTACCGAAATTCAAACTGCAATCTACAGATATATGGTAAAAGTGTACAAAAGAGCAATTGCTACATAAGTAGAAATATATCTAAAAGCAGATAAAAAATAACCTATATCAATTTATGTACAGCCTTACACTTGTGTGGCATGAGACAATAACTCAGCCAAGCCACGACTTCGCAAATATTTGAAAAGGTGCTTACCAAAGTCCCACAAATAAGTCGCAACAGCTTACAAAGCTTTTCCGGGTGAAGTAAATGCAGTTTATATGCTGAGTACAAGTGAAAAGCTGTTTACATCAGTAATATTAGGGATCTGCACACCACTGCCATGAAGCCACAGACTAGTAGGAAGAGGAAAACAAAATGGTGCAGAAACACTAACAGTTTAAAAATGGCCCAGAGGATTAAGGGTGAGAGAGCAAGAGTGGGATGCAAGGAAATGTAGCATATGCAGAGTTTGATAGACAGGAAGGTAGAGGGGGATGCAGGGAAATGTAGTATATGCAGAGTGAGATAGACAGGAGAGTAAAGGGGTATTCTGGGCCAGGAAGAGTCACCACAAGAAACAATCAGCAGGTCAGGAGGGAAACAGTAAAGAGCACACAGTGAGAGTCAGCAGGTAAGTGGAAGAGGTGGGGAGGTGTATGTCAGAAGAAAAATTCAAGCGAGTCACATCTGCCTCAGGTGATGAAAATTTCCTTTATTAACTGCTAACCAGATTACAGCAACATGTTGGCCAAAATGATCTCAATCTGATCAGCTTGGTTACTGACATCAACTTTTATAATTTCCTGTTACTAACCAAAATAGCTCTTGTTACATTTCTAACAATTGACAGTTGACTATGAAAAACATCTAGGATCACAATTTACCTCAGAAAAGAATGCTTTACCTCAAAACCACAGCTAGTGTAGAATGTTTACCTCAAAACCACAGTGGTAGTTGGAATTTTCCAGAGCCTGCCTCAGTATTCAGAAGTATAGAAAACAGGTGTTATTCAAGTTCATAAGCAAACTACATCTATCATAGATAAAGCCCATCTTTAAACATGGTTCAATGACCTTTTCTTACCAACACTTCAGCAAATAGCATATTCATTTTGCTAGATGGGAGAAAGAGACAAATAATAATAATGTGTTTTAAAACTTTTTCTCTTAACATTCCCCCCCTCAAAACACTTTTATTTGTCTTTTTATTTCAGCAATATATATGGTAAAAACTTAAGCTTTTCTTTGCATACATTACTTCATTTGCAAGACAAACTTTTAAACTTCAAAACATTTGCAAAAGTCACATTTCAATGTATTCACTTTCACCAGTCTGTTGCAACTGCTGGTACATCGTTTTCGTAACAGCAGTATCAACCAGTCTTTGTAGAAGACCTCTGATACAGGGTATACACAGCAACCACATACCACCATGACAGCCACAGCGACTCCGACGGACACCGGCAAACTGCTGATGAGATGATTCCATTTTCCAAACCATGTTCATAGAAAGTCTGTAAAGGGATTATTTACCCCAGAGTTCTCTGCCAATTCTTCGGATAACATCTCCAAACCTTTCAAAGCTTGAGTGATGCTCCCATCAGGGGCAGTGTTATTCGGGATGTAAGTACAACAGAAAGTCCCAAACATCCTGCAAACTCCTTCTTTGGCCAAGAGCATATCCAATGCAATTCGATTCTGCCATGCCACCTGCGAAGTGGCCTCCAGTTGTTCAGCAATACCTTTTAATGCATCTTTGGTATAGTTCACAAAACGCTGCTGGTTATAGTAAATGTGGTTGATCCAGTCCACATTCTTATTGGGTTGAATCCAGACAAAGATGGATGCAAAACCAGACGCTATTTGGTTTATTGCTTTGTATTCATCAGGCACGCCTCTTGGTACGCCAATGCTATCGATGTAGACACCGCTATCGAAGGATTGCTTCGGTGCCTCTCTTTTTCTCTTATTCAACCACTTCTGCTTTATTTCTGGTTCTCTTACGAAATTGCTTGCTGGAACTGGGAAAATGTAGAATGGCAGAATTAACTTTGCAAGTGCACAAGTTCCCTTCCAGGGAATCGTAAGCCTTGATCTGAGTTTGTTGTCTCCACATAACCACCATACGTCTGCCAAACTATGAGTTTGGTTCTCCAGAAATGGATTCCCATTGCCATTCACAGTAACATTGCAATAATTCTGTCCCATATTGCCATAATTCTTTCCTGTGCCATCTCTGGAAATGCACATATACGAACCTGGATAAGAAATCGCTGCAGGCGGTTTCTCAACTTTGCTTATGACTGGAAAACGCTGGATGTTATGTGATCCTATCTCGCCTACATTCTGTACTGATGGGCTCGGAGCCGATCCCTCGGCTCCGACTCGGCACGCTATGCTATAGAGCGAGGCCTCTTATTGGCTGAGCTATTTCTTATCCCAGGATGCACCACCACTAATCCCCCAGATCTCGTTTGCCGCTTACTAAGCTAGGACGTGGTCTCAACTTGGCTGGGCTAAGTACTACTTTATTTAGGCTTTTCCTGTCAGGAATTTGCTTGTTTTGAACCCAAAAGCTGTTTTAACGGCTATTGTTGTGATACGAGTGTGTTTTGCGTATTTTTATTGAGGAATTTGTGTTTTTTTTTTTTTCGTCAGGGAAGGTTTCCCGTTTTAGTTAGAGGGGCCTTCCCCTTTTGCTATTTGCTATTCTAGCGTTTGTTTGTGGGTCAAGTACCCATTTTAGTTAGAGGGTCTTGACCCTGTCTTTCTGTGTTTTTGTTTGACTGTATTGGTAAAAAAAAAAAAAACTTTGTATTTCTTTCAACTTTAAACTACTAGTTTTTGGTGCATTTTCTATCTGCAGACATGTCAAAAGAACATAGACCCTCCGAGTTTAAAAAGTGCGCGAGGTGTGGTTATAAGATGTCCATAACGGATGACCACTCCTCGTGCGTTTATTGCTTAGGCGCCAAGCACCTACAAGAGTCATGTAGCGTGTGTCGCGCCTTTTCATCAAGAGTCCTCCAGGAGAGGAAGAACAAATTAATCCTAAAAGGTTTGATAAAGCCTTCCTTCGAGGAGGCTTTATCTTCATCTTCCTCTCCTTCAAAAAAGAAAAAAAGCGTCGGCTCCGACCAGTCTGTCGGAACCGACTGCCAAAAAACCTAGGCAGGCTTCTCCATCGGCTCCACGGACTTTGGAGCCGAGGGCGGAACGGTCTGCCTCGATGCCTCCAGTCTCGACCCCTCTGGTTTCAGAGCCGAGGACTGGGGCATCGAGAGGCGGGTCACCTTCATCGGCTCCACTGATATTGGAGCCGATGAAGGTTGCTGGCTCAGACTCTTCCCCTTCGGCGCCGAAGTCCTCATCGGCACCGAGGGAAATTGCCCTGAGATCTCCCTCGGAACCGATCATTATTGAATCCATTCGGAGCCAGTCCCCTAGTCCTATGGAGCCGATGGAGAAATCGATTCGGACCCAATCGGTATCGTCCAGATCCTCCAAGATGTCTGATTCGGACATCGACAGGGTGCTCCAAAGACTCTTCCAGTCTCCGGTGTTCCAAAAGTTAGTTTTGGCTCCAGCCCATTCGGCTTTGGAGCCGATGGTCCACCTTCCTACTATGGTTCCTCCTCCAACAGCCTCGGCACCGTTGGAGCCGGTACTGGTGGAACCGGTGGAGGTTTTAGGGTCGGGCCCGACCCTTACTCCAACTCCGGCTCTTGAGTCGGAGTTCGGTACGCGGACTTCTTCCGTCGGCCCCGGGGGGGATGCTTCGGGATTGATGTTTTCGGTCCCAAGTCTTCTTCTCGGTGCATCGGCTGCGGGAGTGCCGTTTACCGTCGTGGCCACGGAGGTGGGACCCTCCCAGGATTCTGGTGGTCCCGCCTTCAGGGCTATGAGGAGTGCGTTAGCCAAATCATCTTTGGCTACCTCCACGGTCTCCCCAGCTCCTTCCCTGCATACCGAGACTGGGTCTTTGGCAGTCCCCCTGTCCTTAGACAGCGGAGCCCCGGGGCCTGAGGTTACCCCCACTGGGGTTTCCCCCCCTCCTGGAGGTCCTTCTGAAGTTTCTTCGGAAGAACCCCCCAGGAAAAGATCGTGCAAGAGGAAGCATGTTGACTCCCCTAATGAGTCTCTTACATCAGACACTGATCTCGATGATGCAGAAGGGTCCTCTAAGTCGTCCTCGGATGATGTCTCCTTTGCAGACATCCTGGAAGCCCTTAAACAACGAGGCGGCTGGCAGTCCAAACCCCCTTCTGCTGATGAGTCGGTGTTCCTTAAGGCCTTTGGGGCTCAGCCCTCCGCCTCCTGGGTGTCTCCGCCCTTCGAGCTCTTGGATTTGATCTGTCGAAGGGCGTGGGAACACCCAGACTCTGTGGAACCGGTGCCTGCTCGTCCTAATAAATTCCTCTCGGCACCCCCTGAAAAGGAGTTTCTAACTAAAGGTGTGGCTGTAGATGCTTTGGTGGTGGCATCTGCTACCCAGCAAGATGTAGCAGAGGCTTCGACGTCCGTCCATCCTCCTAATAAGGAGTCTAGGAGCATGGATCGGTATGGAAAGCGCACCCTAAGTTCAGCGGCCTTTACATTAAGGTCCTTGAACTACCTTACGCACTTTACCAGATTTCAGAGGGATCTGATTAAAGAGCTTTCCGATACCCTCTTGGGTAACCTGCCTGAGGAGCTGGCCCAGATGGTTGGCTCTCAGCTGGCTACATTATCGTCCATTTCAAACTCGTCCATGAGGCTCATTTCTTATGCGGCCGAAGGGGTGAGTAGAGCGGCGGGTACAGGCATTGCTCTACGGAGACAAGCCTGGCTACGCCGGTGTCATTTCGCGGAGGACTTTAAGTCTTCCTTTGCCAACGCCCCCTTTGATGGGTCCTCCCTGTTTGGACCCAAGGTAAAGGACACACTGACCCGCTGCGAACAGGAGGGTAAGACTCTGACTGCTGTAGGGGCACGATTTTCCACTCCCTTTCGGCCTTATCCCAAGGCTAAAAGAGGAGGGAAAATGTGGTTCCGTAGATCTCAGAAGCCTTACCCCTCTCAGCAGGATGATCCCCCTTCCAGAGGCAGGGGAGGGGGAAATTCTTCCGGAAGACGCCGTCCCAGAGGCGGCAGAGGCCCTCGCAACACTGGAGACCGCGAGTCCTTTCATGGCTCTTCAGCCTTTCACAGTCCCTGAGGGATTGCCCGACTGTGCAGCTCCGGAGCCAGTCGGGGGTCGTTTTTCGAGGCACCTAGAAGCCTGGGAAGGTATCACTCAGGACCGATGGGTGCTTCGAATTATCGCCGGAGGTTACTCCATCCCTTTCTTTCACTCTCCACCTCAGTCCAAAAAAATCCCGGACCCGCCACCCAGTCAACGGGAAACTGCAGCCTCAGAAGTTTCAAAACTGCTGCAAAAAGGAGTCATCCAACCGGTCCCCGCAGATCGGATTAGGGACTTACTCAAGATTCTTTTTGGTGCCAAAAAAGACCGGGGACTTGAGACCCATCTTAGATCTCAGCATTCTAAACCGTTCAGTCAAAAAGTCCAAGTTCCGAATGGTCACCCTACAAGCCATTCTCCCATTGCTGGAGAAAGGTGTTTGGATGTGCTCCATAGATCTCAAGGACGCTTATTACCATATCATGGTACATCAAGCGTCCAGGAGACATCTGCGCTTCAGCCTAGGAGGCAGTCATTTTCAGTTCCGCACACTGCCCTTTGGTCTCACCACAGCCCCCAGGGTGTTCACCAAATGTTTGGCGGTCGTGACTGCTCACCTGAGAAGTCTAGGATTCCAGGTGTTTCCGTATCTAGACGACTGGCTCCTAACTGCCACCTCAGAGCATCTACTATTGCGGAGCCTACAAGCCACTATTTCACTGGGCAATTCCCTTGGAATCACCTTCAATTGGCCAAAGTCTGTATTGCTGCCATCTCAATGCATAAGATTCATAGGGGTAGAGATAGACTCAAACCAAATGCGGGTCTATCTACCTACAGACAGAATACAAACCATTCAGGCTCAAGTTCGAGCCTTACTTCCCAGATCCAAAGCCCCAGTCAGAATGGTCCTGCAGCTATTGGGATCCATGTCCGCCACGATTCTTCTAGTCCCCCTGGCAAGGTTGCACATGAGAATTCTCCAGTGGCTTCTTTCAGCTCAATGGTCCTTTCAGGAACTCCCTCTCAGTCACCTCATATGGATCACAGAAACCTGCAAACGGGACCTTCGCTGGTGGCTAGTGCCCTCCAATTTGGATCAGGGACGACCCTTTGTTCCACCACCTCCTGCGGCCACTTTGACCACGGACGCCTCCCAGATGAGGTGGGGGGGGCATTCCCTGGGCAGGTTAGTCCAAGGCAAATGGCACCCAGAAGAGACCCTACTTCATATCAACATCCTAGAAATGAGGGCGGTACTTCTGTCCCTTCAAGCCCTTCACGATTACCTCCCTCAGGGCGTAATTGCCGTTCACTCAGACAACATGTCAGTTGTCTGGTACCTGAACAAACAGGGAGGGACCAGGTCCTATCCTCTTTGCAGAAAGGCCATGAGAGTCTGGGAATGGGCAGTGTCGACCAAACGCTTTCTAGTAGCTACTCATATCCTGGGCAAATCCAATGTGATAGCCGACAGACTGAGCAGAACCATCCTCTCTCCTCACGAATGGTCTCTGAACATGACAGTTGCAAATCAGATTTTCAGCAAATGGGGAGTTCTGTGTTGCGACCTCTTCGCGACTCCACTGAATGCGAAGTGCAAAAAATTCTTCTCCCTAACCCCGGCTCCGGGGAAGAGCCCCATGGACGCACTAGCCCGTCCTTGGCCCACCGGCTTGCTTTATGCCTTCCCCCCAGTTCCTCTCCTTCCCAGGGTGATCCAAAAGGCATCTCTTTTGGGAAGCAAAATTATCCTAATTGCTCCTTACTGGCCTCGTCAAGTATGGTTTCCCTATCTTCGGAAATATGCTCTGGAAGGTCCATGGTTCCTGGATCAGATCCCAGACCTTTTGGTTCATCAGTTGGGACTATTCCACCAGTCCCTACACACCTTAAAATTGACGGCTTGGCTCCTCCTCTTCCAACTATAGTCAGGAGTCATACATTGGATCCAGAGGTTGTACACATCTTATCTTCGGTCCACAAGTCTGCTACAAAGAAATTATATTCTAGCAAATGGAAAAGATTTGCTATTTGGGCTCAGCTCCGGGGCCTGGATCCCATCACTATTCCCATATCAGAAGTACTAAAATTTTTAACTTCTCTTTTCAATCAAGGCTCTTCAGTCTCTACCATCAAGGTTCAATTGGCAACGATTTCCAATTTTCATGAATCTATAAACCCACCTTTAATGAGCAACAGCTCCTCGTGGTGTCCAGCAGAGTTTGTAGAGCAGCAGAGACCAGAAAAGACAAACTTTCCAGATTCTAAGTATTTTTTTCTGCATTTTCGACTTTTTAAGCCTTTCGATTGCTATTTCTGCCTGTTTTATTCTGTTATTACCTGTTTTTACTGTGTTTTTAATAGCTTGAATTGTTTGTTGCACTTGCTTGTTTAAGTTTTGCTTAAAAGTTAAACAACAGGCTAATACACTCAAGTGTACTAGCTTTTGATAGCAATTAGTCGAAAAACACAGCATTTATTGTATTTTCTGCCTATCTGAAAAAACTTGAAAGAAAAACAAAAAAAATACTCTTGTTTTCCATACTTTCCTAATAGTTTGTTCCAGTGATCAGATTTGCTGATCCCTGGGCTTTGTCTTGGTTCCTGTGTTTCTCCATTTTCCTTGTTTGGTCAAGGGGTAGTTTCTTTACTCACTAGTGGGAGTAGGGAGTACTGAGCTGCCTGTTTGTCCTCAGAGGAGTGGTTTAAGGCAGTAACTTGTAGTTTATTGGCCATTTTGGGTCATTTCCTGTCTTTTCCAGCCCCCTGCTATAAAGCACGCTTTAGCGCGATTTAGCGCAGTTTAGCGCGGAGCTGCCACTGTTGCACACTAGGGCAGTGCCGGTTAAGCAGGTTTAAACTATTCGGGCTACCTAAAGTCCACTCTTCAAATTTTCCCTTAAATCTACCTTCCTCGAACTATACTACTGATCTAATCAGCATATCCTATAACTAAAAAGATCATCTCTACTTGACTCCAAGTAGACTATTCTCTATCTGTTAAACCTAGCACTTGCTCCTACAGTACTTATTACCTTGATACGGCACTCTTATAGATAGCACCCCAAAAAGGCAAACCCCATTTCGGTCACCCACGTCCCCCGGAATCTCTTTTAAAGTATTTTTTGTCTAGTCCTTCTAGCATGTCGAGGGATCAGTTGCTAGTGTCCTCTCCTGCTCAGCTGGTGAACCTGGGAATATTGAGGCAATGTTACAATTGCCTCATGTACACAGACAACCCTCTCCTCCTCCCACAAAACACAAATACATGCGAGAGATGCAACTATACGGCCAAACTGGAGGCTGAGCTCTCTCAACATAGGACTGGCAAGACCAGTCAGGAGGAGAAGGTTACCACACACACTATAGACCCAGTCTCACATAGTACCATCACAACCTCAAATCATACACATAAACACACAAAGACATACTCGGAGGCTCTGATCAAAAATCTACCAAAACAGCAGAGGCCACCAAAGCAGACACCCAAACAACCACCACCTCAGAACACAACACCTGCAACACATAGACCTCACAGTCAGAGTGTCAAACAGTCACAGCCCTTAAGGCCAAACACAATGCCAGACACACTAGTCATTGGTGACTCCATAGTCAGACACACTGACGTCCCGCTCACCAGACTGAGTAAGGAGAAGATCACAGTAAGCTGCCTGTCGGGCGCTAGAATCTGCCATATAATGCAAGCACTCAGGTCTCTCAACAGCAGGTACAAATACGACTCAGTCATTGTCCACGCTGGTGTAAACGACCTGAGACGTACCTCCTTGGACTACATGAAAAGAGACATTGAGGAGCTCTCTGATTATGTAGCCCAGGCAGGTATGACCCTGACCTTGAGCAGTATCCTACCTTCACCAAGAATGATGCCAGAATACAGAGATAAGATGATCAGCTTTAACAATTGGCTTAAACTCTGGTGTCATTCAAAGGGGATCCAATGTCTGTCTGCCTGGGATGACATGCTGGACAAGCCACGCTGCTTCGCAAGGGACGGCTTGCACCTGTCACCCTGGGATTCGGATATTGGCAAAGGCTCTTGCCACCCCATAGTGCCTTTTTAGGCAAGGCTCAAATTCTAAACCTACCACCCTAGAACACAAAAAGGAAAAAACTAAGGGTAATGCTGCTCAATGCCAGAAGTCTAAATCTCAAAATGCACGCACTCGAGGCCCTTCTCAGTATGGAGAACATCGATGTCTGTGCTGTGACAGAAACCTGGTTCAAGGCTCCTGAGAGCACCCCAGCACTATCAGGTTTTACCTCATATCATGCGTTCCGGCCCCAAAATCCGGACAATACCAAGAAAGGAGGGGGGTATCCATATTCATCAAGGACACCCACACCTCAAGATTGGTGGCAACGCACGATGCATCGGAGACCATCCAGGTGCAATTAACCATAGGCAGGAATGCTCTGCAAATTGTAGCATGTTACAGGCCACCCTCACAAACTCAGGAACCTCACATGGCCTTCCTGAAAACACTAGAGGGGATAAATGTATCCCCAAACACCATCATACTAGGTGACTTCAATTACCCTAATATAGACTGGGAACACTACTCAAGCCCAAACACCCTAGCCCAAAAGTTCCTGGAATTCATAAACTCAAATGCCATGGAACAACTAGTCACCATCCCCACAAGAGGAGAAAACATACTTGATCTCATCATCACGAACATGGGAGCACAATGTTCAACACCGGAAGTATACCCCTCACTGGTGAGATCAGATCACAAACTAATCTCGCTGGAGGTCCTCATCCCACCCCCACCTGAAATAAAAAAGACCACAGTAAAGAATTTCTCGAAAGCCGACTTCACACTTCTAAAGACTAGTGTGGTCTCCTTTAAGGCCCCCGAGCTGGCGGAAAACAGTACTCAAGCCGCTGAATCACTTACAAATGCCTTCTACCAGCACCTGCAGGACTGCATGGATAAGGCAATCCCAAGCAAAACAAAGACTCTTTGTACCAAAGGCAAGCGTCCAGTCTGGTGGACCCCAGCCATAAACAAACTCTACAACAAAAGGAGGAAGCTACTACAAGATAGAGCAAAATCCTTAAAAGGTAAGACACCCTTGATCACTATAAGTAAAAAACTAAGAGCTCTCATAAAATCATCCAAAGCAAATTTTGAGAGAAAAATAGCTAAAGACTCAAAAGACAATCATAAGGCCTTCTTTAGCTATGTTAGAAACCTGGGAGGAAACTCCCAGATATGCTCAGAACTAGTTCAAAATGATGTGAAGATTACTGATCCTACAGACATTGCCAACATACTGGCTGACAGGTTCAGTGCAAACTTCTCCCCCCCCAAAAGGAGAGATATCTATACCAAGTGATTGCAGCCCCAAACATCTCCAACGCCCAAGTGAGAACTGCTCTCTCCAAAGCAAAAACACAGCATCCATGGGACCTGATGGTGTCCCCGGCTGTGTGCTCCACGAACTCAACGAGGAATTAAACCCACAGCTAGGACAGCTGTTTAATCATAGTCTTACCTCTGGATACGTACCCAGGAGTGGCGCACTGCAACTGTGGTCCCACTTCACAAAGGCGGTGCCTCCACCGACCCTGGAAATTACCGGCCCATTAGCTTGACAAGCCTTATCTGCAAAGCCATGGAGAGGATCATAATGGACCTCATAAATAAAGACATAGGGAACTTGCAGACTTTGGATCCATTCCAGTTTGGCTTTGTCAAAGGCAGATCATGCCTTCTAAACTTGGTTGACTTTTTGAAACAGTCACCAAAGCCATTGATGAGGAAAGGCAGTCCATACAGCCTACCTCGATCTGGCAAAGGCCTTCGATACAATACCCCACTCGGGTATCATTGAAAAACTCATCAGCTTAAATGTTAACCCATACATCACAAGATGGGTTGCAAACTGGCTGAGTGACAGAACCCACAGGGTCAGAGTTGCTGGCGCCATGTCAGACTCAAAGCCTGTCACAAGTGGTGTACCACAGGGCTCAGTCCTGGGCCCACTCTTGTTTGGCATCTACTTTTCAGTACAAGCAAACACAGGAGGGTTATGGCTGACAAAGTTTGCAGATGACTGCAAACTGAAGCCATAGTAGAAAACACATCTGACACAGATATCCTTCAGAAGGGTCTCACAGAAGCGGATAACTGGTGCCAGAGCCATGGCCTAAAGTTAAATGCCAAAAATGCATAGTCATACCCTTGGGAAAAACAAGGTTACCCCTAGCTACCAAATAGGTGGCAATCCACTGAGCACAGAAGAAGTTATCAGGGACCTGGGGACCCAGGTTGATAGTAGTCTGTCATTCGACACCCATGTAGCTAAAGTAGTTAGGAAGACCTTCTACATTGCCCACCTTATCATGAAGGGATTCTCATCCAGATCAAGGGAGGTCATAGTCTCCCTATACTCATCACTCATCAGACCAATGATTGAGTACAATGCCCCATTCGGAATGTATCTGACCCGACACTTGCAGCAGCTGGAGAGGCCACAAAAGTTCCTCACCAAAAGGATAAAGGGTCTCAAACATCTGTCCTATGCTGCCCGACTGAAAGAACTCCAGCTCTATTCAGTCGCCTACCGCTGCTCAGAGGTGACCTTTGCCTAACATACAAGGCCATGTCAAACCCAGATTTGATGAATATGCTTCACCTCAAAAATCTAGATCCGTCAGAGCCACAAGGGCGGAGACTTAAACTCGACACGGCTATTAATAGGGCGTGCTGGAGGGATAGATTCATCACCCAAAGACTCCCTATGCTGTGGAACAAAATCCCGGTATATGTGAGGCAGAGCACCTCGCTGGCCTTGT
Source organism: Protopterus annectens (assembly GCF_019279795.1). Lineage (NCBI taxonomy): Eukaryota > Metazoa > Chordata > Ceratodontiformes > Protopteridae > Protopterus > Protopterus annectens. Next base: position 1,148,595,835 of record NC_056745.1, on the reverse strand, counting down.
TCAAGAGAAATCTTGACCAATGGATGGGAGATCACAGATATACCCCAGGGATTACCTCAGTGTCACTGCTCGACAGAGGCACAGCAAAATAATGGGTATAGTTCCCCATACTAAAGGGGTGGCGTAAGCCACAAAACTATGGGCTAGGCTTGTAAATGCCCTCGGGCAGATAGCCTAGTATGAACCTGTGAACCTATGAACCTATGTAAGACCTTCTTGAAAGGTGTGGCGCTTTTAAGACCTCCGATTTCTCATCCTGCTCCTCCATGGGATCTCGATGTAGTATTACACGCCTTAACTTCCTTCCCCTTCGAACCGGCAGCGACATGTGATCTAAAATTTCTATCGTGGAAGACTGCTTTTCTGGTGGCAATTACTTCTGCCAGAAGAGTTTCAGAGCTTCAAGCTTCATCTGTAAAACCCCCGTACTTGGTTTTTCACAAAGACAGAGTATCTCTCAGGCCAAATCCTTCCTTTGTCCCTAAAGTTTGTTCCAGTTTCTGCCTACAACAATCATTAGAACTTCCAGTCTTCTTTCCGAAATATTCTAACAAAGCGGAGTTCATATTCCACACATTAGATGTCCACAGGCAGTTGCGTTTTTATTTAGATAGGACCAAACAAACAAGGAAAACAGATCAATTGTTTGTATCCTTTGCAGACAATAAATTGGGCAAAGCTGTCACAAAGGTCACTATTGCCAAATGGATCAGGGACTGTATTACTCAAGCTTATTCTTATTGTAACAAAGAGCTTACCACCTCTGTCAAAGCTCATTCTACAAGGGCTATGGCTACTTCAATAGCATTTCATTCTAAGCTTGCCATTAGTGAAATTTGTGCTGCGGCTACATGGTCTTCCCCTCACGCTTTTATTTCCCATTACAAATTGGATGTGGCATCTAGAGGACGAGCTTCATTTGGTTCCACAGTGCTCAGGAGTGTTTTCCAATGAGCCACCCAGGATTTAGGTGCTAGGGACGCTGTCCCATCAGTACAGAATGTAGGCGAGATAGGATCACATAACATCTTTTAGCTATGTACTTACCATAACTTTAGATGTTTGGGATCCATCTCGCCTACATTCAATAACCCACCCTCCTTCCCCCTTCCTTGGAGATCAGAGGATATCAGAAGGTCCAAACCCTGTTGTTTCATCTTGAAACATCTAACAATGTTATATAAACAAGTTGTGCTTGTGTGCATGATTGCGGACAAACAAGATCTGGGGGATTAGTGGTGGTGCATCCTGGGATAAGAAATAGCTCAGCCAATAAAAGGCCTCGCTCTATAGCATAGCGTGCCGAGTCGGAGCCGAGGGATCGGCTCCGAGCCCATCAGTACAGAATGTAGGCGAGATGGATCCCAAACATCTAAAGTTATGGTAAGTACATAACTAAAAGATTTCATCTTTGCATTTATCTTCAGTTTTGTTGAAGAACAACTTTAACAGACATGTCAGATTACCTTCAGTTTGCATCAATGGGACTGTCGCTAATTGCTGTTTACCTTCAGCACAAGAAACACAGTTCTCACGAGGTGCCTCTCTGGTACTATATCTAACCCAAGATAACCATTCATTATGGTGTACGAATCCCGTCTCGAGTAACAATTGTTCTTCTTCTGTGAAGACAAAATCTGCTTTACTTGTAGCATTTTTAAGGCTTTGCACTTTGTTGGAGGGTCCCCAAAGGATCAGTTCCAATTGGAAGAGACATTCCGATTCCATAAACTCCTGAATCACTTCCTTGTGGTGACACAATGGTTATAGTAATTACTTCAGTACCTTGGAAATGCGCAATTTTTATTCTTTGTTGCCTGCTTTTATCTTTCTCTGGTATCACTGCACCACTTTTTTCCCATCCATTCACATCTGTTGACCACCAAACATTTGACCAGGACGCACAGTCTCTATTGCACAAATATTTTGCACAAGTCAAGAAATCATTATTGTTCCATTTAGAACAGTCCAAAATTCCTTCACAATTTACCTAGTTTTACCTTGAACACAGTAGTAACACCTCTGCACCAAACACACCAGATAAACTATGTAAACCAAAAAACGATCTGGAACACAATAAGAGAAGGCTCGAACTATAAAAATGATTTAATGTTTCCACACAAGTGAAATTAGCGCTTTCGGCGGGTAAAATAACCCACCTTCCTCAGATTACACAGCTGGACATGAAGAACTTATTTATACATCAATGCATATAATATGTCCAATTACCTTAAAGTGCATTGTTCAAACAATTAGTACTGTTCAGCAATAGGGTTTCCTTTTGACACAATGTTTAGATTTATTTAGGTATAAATGAATACATAATATCATCAGTTTTTAAATAATAAGTGCTATCACAACAGTACTATTTACAATATAATGACATAATGGATATTTACACTTTTGAAACCTCTGTGGTTGATAAAGTGCAGAGCTATGCATATGGTTTTTTATTTATTTTTTAAGTGATTGTCTACCTTTTGCATTAATTTCCGTATTTGTAAATACGTAAATAGCCTGCCGTAATGCAAGGGAAGAGATTCTGGTTAATTGTTTAGCAATAAGTAAGATATGTATTTACGTTTTAAACATTTGGTGCTTTTATATGTATGTATTTTTATAGCTGATAGTAGCGCAAGTAAAATCATGCAGGTAGCGATCTTACTTTAAGGTCGCTATGGCAACCTAATTGTTTGAACAATGCACTTTAAGGTAATTGGACATATTATATGCATTGATGTATAAATAAGTTCTTCATGTCCAGCTGTGTAATCTGAGGAAGGTGGGTTATTTTACAATTTCACTTGTGTGGAAACATTAAATCATTTTTATAGTTCGAGCCTTCTCTTATTGTGTTCCAGATCGTTTTTTGGTTTACAGTAGTAACACCTGTTTGCGCTTGCAGCACCACCATTCCTTTTTCTCTCACAACTGTTCCTTCTCGTATGGACATATTTACTTTCGCCACCAAAATCATCATCAAGTAACTGTTCAAGTACCAGTTGAACATGGCCATCCTTCCTTTGTAGTCAGACTTTGCGTTCAGGGGTCCAGTGGAGTCTGACCAACATCAATGGCAGAAGGAAAAGTCTTAAGTTTTTTACAGTGGGTGATATGAATCCACAAAGTCCTCTCTGCGAACTTTACAGCCGTAGGTGTCAAGATAAGTACTTGATATGGGCCTTCCCACCTGGGGGATGACTAATTCTTTCTCTTCACAATTCGGATCCACACCCAGTCCTCGGGTGCCATGCTTAACAAGGTTTCACTTCTGGAATCTGCAAAGGAGTCATTGGTTACAAGAGACTTGACATTTAGCAGCTTCTTCATATAATCCGCCAGATCCTCACACCCCTTATGTTCCGCTGGCAACAATCCTTGCCACTGCGGGACGTAATATGGTCTCCCAAACAAAAGTTCAAATGGTGTAAGTCCTTTGTAGGAGGGTGAGATTCGCATGTACAGGAGTGCCAATGGAAGGCACGCAGTCCAGGATCTATGCGTTTCTGCCATCAGTTGGAGCTTACTCTTCAGGACACCATTGTGTCGCTCCACCAGTCCAGCTGACTGCGGATGGTAAGCACAATGGTACTTGAGATCAATTTGAAACACTTGACCCAACTTGTGCACAATCTGGTTTACAAAATGAGACCCATTATCACTATAAATGCGCCTTGGAAGGCCAAATCGTGGAATTATTTCTGTTGTCAAAAGCTTGGCTACTGTGTGTGCATCAGGATGCTTTACTGGAAAAGCTTCTACCCACCTAGAAAAAGCATCAATTATAACTAGACAGATCCTTTTTCCCTCTGAAGGTGTCAACTCAATAAAGTCCATACAGAGTGTGTGGAATGGATATGGAGGGGTAGGGAATGCCTGCTGAGATTTTTTAATTCCCCCCTGAGCATGATACTTTGCACATAATAAACAAGATAAACAGAATTGCTTTGCATAAGTTGAAAATCCTTTACACCAAAACACCTTAGACACTATTTGAACCATTGTCTGTACTCCTACATGGGCAGGTCCATGGCTAACCAATGCAGCATACCTAAAAAGGTTTGAGGGTAATACCATTTTGCCATCTGATGCCCTATACAATACATCCTGTTGAGTGATACCATATTTCACCCAACGACATTTTTCTTCTGTGTTGTCAATGTTTGCATTACTTTTAGTGTCTCTAAGTCTAAGAGGTGTCTGGGCTCTAAGTCATTGTCATGTAAAAGCAAATCATTTTCTTGAGCTGCCTTTTTTGCAGCCATATCAGCAAAAGCATTTTCCCTGGAGACAGGATCTTTTTTGTTAGTATGTGCGGAACATTTACATATCGCTATCTGAAGTGGTAATTGCACTGCATCTAACAACTGTAAAATTAAATCTCTGTGATTTATTGGTTTGCCTGTCGCAGTAACCATTCCTCTATTCTTCCATTGTTGAGCGAAAACATGTACAGTAGAGAAAGCATATTGACTATCTGTATAAATTGTCACTTTTTTACCCTCCCCTAAGGTACAAGCTCGAGTCAAAACCACTAACTCAGCTGCTTGTGCAGAGTGTTTGACAATCCTTTTGCTTCTAAAACTTCAGTTTCTGTGGTGACAGCATACCCTACTAGTGTTCTTCCTACAGTGTCCTTCTTTGCTGATCCATCTACAAACAAAAGAAGATCAGAATCTACCAACGGAATATCCATTAAATCTGGTCGGGGAAGTACTTTGTCATGAATGCTCTCTAAACAAACGTGTGGAGTACCTTCTCCTGGAGTCGGCAAAAGTGTTGCCGGGTTAAGAGTAGTACATCTTTCTATGGTCATATGTGGCATTGTCAGTAGCACTGTCATACATGACAAATGTCGACTAGGAGATAAAAAGGTTATCTTATCTTGCAAAAGTATAGTAGCTACTGAATGTGGAACTCACAATTTTAATGGGCGGAACAAAACTAATGATGCTGAGGCTTGCACTGCCATGGCGGCTGCCACTACAGCTTGAACACAATGCGGCAATGCCCTTGCAGCAGGATCTAATCTGGAGGAATAAAAAGCTATCGGTCTCTGTTTATCCCCATGTACTTGTACCAGAACCAAAGTCATATATCCTCCCTTACAATCAACCATTTGTACAAACTGCTTAGAATAGTTCGGAAAACCCAAAACAGAGGATCCTGCTATCAATTGCTTAATTCTATTAAATGCTTGTATTGCCTTATCTGTTCACTGTATATTACTTTTAGCTGCCATGGGAGTGTCATAGATCAGTGCGGTCAATGGCCCTACTTCTTCAGCATAATTAGGAATCCAACTTCTACAAAAATTAGTCACACCTAAAAATGACATAATCTCCCGCTTAGTCGTAGGCATAGGTGCTTCAAGAATTGCTTGTTTTCTTTTATTTTCCAATTGTCTACCTTCCTGCGAGACTAAGTAACCCAAGTACTTTACTTGTGCTTTCCACAATTGTAACTTCTCTTTATTTACTTTATGTCCTTGCTCAGCTAAAAAACTAAGAAGGGCAAGGGTATCCTTTTTACAACTTTCCTGCGTGGGTGAGGCCAATAAAATATCATCTACGTACAACAGGACTTGGCTTCCCTCTGGGGAAACAAACTGAGCTAAATACGCAGTCATTTCTTGTGCAAATATTGTCGGACTCTCACAATAACCCTGTGGCAATCTGGTGTATGTGTATCTTTTACCTTGGAAAGTGAATGCAAACCAAAATCTACTCTCCTTGTGTAGTGGTATGGAGAAAAAGGCATTGCTTATATCTATGACATAAAAATATCTGTGCTGAGGTAGTAAATCATTAAGTAATGTATAGGGGTCAGGGACCACCGGTGCTCTTGGGATCACAGCTGAATTTACTGCTTGTAAATCCTGAACCAACCTCCATGACCCATCCGGTTTCTTTATAGGAAACAACAGAGTATTGCAGGGTGAATAGGGGCATTCAACAAAAATTCCTACCTGTTTTAGCTGTTCAATAACTGGCTTAATTCCTTCCTCTGCTTGCTTACTTAGTGGATATTGGTGCTTACGAGGTCTAAAACCTGAATTTGCAGTTATACAAACTTCACCTGCTGTTTTCATTAATCCTACATCTCCTTTCCCTTTTGAGCATAACTCTACAGGCAAGGCACTTAATGCACTATCTTCCTCTTGAGTTAGGAGGATTTGTCATGCCATTTCTGTTTTGTCATCCCTGAGGTGCACACTTGGTCATGCCCAAGTCACCTAATTTAATCTTTGTACCTGGATCTGTTGATCTTTCAACTGACTTTTAGACATTGTGTTCCAAATCGTTACCTTTTTCGCCAAATCTACCCAATGTATCCCCACTGCTTTAGTAACGGAGATATGTGGGCTATAACTTGAGCGATATAAAGAACTCATTTCATAGGTGCATAGGTTTATATAACTTGAGCGATATAAAGAACTCATTTCATAGGTGCATAGGTTTATACTAGGCTATCTGCCCTAAGGCATTTATAAGCCTAGCCCAGAGTTTTGTGGCTTACGCCACCCCTTATATGAAAAAGATACTGTGCCCATTAGTTTGTTGTGTTTCCTTAGTCAAAGTACAGGTTACTACTGTATTACCTTGCGTATCCCAAAACATATCATTCAAAATTATCCTTGCACACTTGTGCTTAAAGAATTCTTTTTCAAATTCTTTATCCGGACCAGGGGCCTTATAGAACATAGTACAATGTAAGTGCGCCGCAACCTGCGGTCACCCGCTCCTAGATTTACTTAGAGCTAGATTGATCAACTCTGTATCAACCCTCCCCGGGCCGTCTGAAATCAAGTTATCCGGACCAGGGGCCTTATAGAACATAGTACAATGTAAGTGCACCACAACCTGCGGTGACCCGCTCCTAGATTTACTTAGAGCTAGATTGATCAACTCTGTATCAACCCTCTCCGGGCCGTCTGAAATCAAGTCTAGGCTATACCAGTAAAACAAGTCTTGTACTCCCTGTATTACTAAGCCATCCGCAAACCTTTTTGCCTCAATACCCTTAGGTGTGGGAATTGCCGCTATTCCAAACACATGCATCAAATCTCTTCCTAGCAAATTAACTGGACAAACTTTTGATATAATTACCCTACACCTAACAGTTTGGTTTGTTTGCGGATCTGTGAACAGTAGAGGATGAGACAGTGGTTCCTTATAAATTTTCCTGTTTGCCGCTTTTACAAGGACAAACTCATCTGTTTTGCAGTTCGGAGGCAGAACTGCTGGACCCAAAAGTGTACGCGATGCACCTGAATCACATAAAAACTCCACTTTTTGTCCCTCAACCAAAAACTCTATCATGGGTTTCTGATCTAGATGCATAGCAATACCCAAATTTGCCAGGTTTATGACTTCACAGTCACAATCCCGCCCTTCCATTAGAGTGTTTCTGACATTCATCATAGAGAGTGTCTGCCTCTTCATTATCCCCATAATGAAGATGGCGCCTTTCTTTACTATCATATAGTCATGCGGAGCCCTTGTTCGTAAGCTGTGGGGGATGTTTCCACTCTTCATAGTCGGCAGCGAAGTGCCCACGTCTACCGCATTTAAAACATTCTCCACGTTTTAACCTTTCCCTATAGGCTGAATGTCCACCCGGTTCATTTAACGTGTCCCATTGCGGGCTCCCAAGTTTTTTTACGCCACCACGGCGCCCTTGCCCCCTTTGGTCCTGTACTAAGAATATCCCACCATCATCCCCTACTGCTAACACTTGTACTTTTTTTCTTTTTTAGATTAAAATGTCGCTCAGCATGTCGTGCATATTCAAACAAAGGTTGCAGTCTACATGTTCTGTGATCTACCATGTGCTTAGTAATAAAACTGCTTATCGGAGCCTTACAACCTTTAAGGAAAGCATTTTTTAATTGCTGTTCATACGGACTATCATTAGTCTGATCCTGCGGAATCATCATTCCACAATGGTTATTGAACACTTCTGTCAATCTTGCAATATAATGATCTACAGATTCATCATCATTTTGAATGCACTGATTTATTACTGTCCAATCTGCTCTTGGACGCCACTTATCAGAAATTCTCTTTAACAGATCAGTGACTTGTGTGTCTAACACCCCAGAATCATGCTTTAATGTAGTGCCATCATCTGCCTTACATGTCCAAGTACCACAAACTAAGTGCCAGTCTGGACCTAAGATTTGTCGCACTACTTGTTCTACTTCTAAACCATTTAAATGATAACTTAAACGCATACCAACTATGTCCTCAGAAAACTTTTGAAAATTAACCTTGGGGTGAGGAATACCATCCGTAGCTCGTTTTATATCCTCTCTAGCCCAGGGACAATAAACTAAAATAGGTGGTTCTTGTCCAACATCTCCTGCTTGTGGGTTTGCAACTTGTATTAAGGGAAGAGCTTCTGAATGGTCAGAAAGTTTAATAGCCCAATGTCCTTGCCCTGCTGGTCCTGACCTTAACTGCATAGGTTGGGCTACCTGTTGCAAAGCAACCTTAGGTACTACGGGAATTTGTGAGTAAATTGGAGGGGTCACAACATTTCCTTGAGCAGCTAATAACCCACCCGGCTGTACAGATCCCACATCTTCAGATTGATATTGAGGAGGTTCCCCCGGTATGGCAGCAGCAATTTCACCATACGGTGGGGCGGTTGCCTGCCCTTGTACTGCACAAACTGTATGCTCATCCTCCTTATCTAAAAATAAAGCTACTTTTCCACTTGGCACCAGTGATCCCTTTTGATTTATTTTCTCTTTTTCCTGACACTGTTTTTCTTTTATAGCTCGTTTATTTGCTTCTAACCATTTTTGTGCTTGGGGAAATCCCAATTGTCTTTGCTTTTTAGTTCTAGTTCCTGCATCCTTTTTCAAATCTCTCACCAATTTTGCACAGGCATTTTTATTCAGTGTACCATCAAAATCATATTTCAATTTCCACTTCTCAAAAATTTAACATTATTTTTGTTTAAACTTTTCATATACTTAGCATCAACATTTAAACAGACATCACTCTCACACTTGCAGCAACTTGAACCCATGTTTTCCTAGATTTCTTATTTTAGGACTGTATATTTTAGGACTGCATTTCTTATTTTTAGGACTGTATATTTTTGGACTGCATCAAAATTATTTTTACAGGGCTTATTACAAAATGGGGCTATCTTAACGGGGATCCTAACAAAATAACAAGTAATCCTAACAAAATAATCTTAACAATTATTCCTACCCACCCTTAACTAAAAATAAAACCCTCAACTAAAAATAAAACCCCTGTCGACAAGGTTAAATTAAATTAAAAGAAAAAAAAGGTATTTTCATCCTACCTGAACCAGATGAGACTCCGTTTCCCCTTGTTGGTTCGGAAACCGTCCCTCAGATGGGGATCAGAGAGCGGCCGGCCTCTTTCCAACGACAAATCAGTCGGAGGGCTTTCCGTCGAGGGAATCTTAAGATGAGAAACCCTCACCTGCACAGGTTTTTCGGTCTCTCTGTCGGTCTGATCCATTATCTTAGAGGTTTCGGTCCGAAGGACCAAAATGTCAGAAGAAAAATTCAAGCGAGTCACATCTGCCTCAGGTGATGAAAATTTCCTTTATTAACTGCTAACCAGATTACAGCAACATGTTGGCCAAGATGATCTCAATCTGATCAGCTTGGTTACTGACATCAACTTTTATACTTTCCTGTTACTAACCAAAATAGCTCTTGTTACATTTCTAACAATTGACAGTTGGCTATGAAAAACATCTAGGATCACAATTTACCTCAGAAAAGAATGCTTTACCTCAAAACCACAGCTAGTGTAGAATGTTTACCTCAAAACCACAGTTAGTGTAGAACGTTTACCTCAAATCCACAGTGGTAGCTGGAATTTTCCAGAGCCTGCCTCAGTAGTCAGAAATATAGAAAACAGGTGTTATTCAAGTTCATAAGCAAACTACATCTATCATAGATAAAGTCCATCTTTAATAAACATGGTTCAATGACCTTTTCTTACCAACACTTCAGCAAATAGCATATTCATTTTGCTAGATGGGAGAAAGAGACAAATAATAATAATGTGTTTTAAAACTTTTTCTCTTAACAGTGTAGACAGAGAAGGAAGAGATATAATAGTGAGGTATACACAGGTATTTGCAGTAAGATAAAAACAGTTAAAAGGAAACCACAAACAGAAAAACAAAAAGAGTATAGATAACTAAGACAGAGTTGACACTAGGGTAGTAACTAACTTATAGATGGCAGAGAGAGACCGAGGCAAGGTTTCTAAACAGGTGAGTATGGGGGGGCTCTCAGTGGTACGCAGGTATCTTGTACAGTAGACAAAGTAAGACTAATTTGTGGTATGAGCTTAGAGCATACTTTTATTGTAAACTGGCTACACAATAGAGCACAGGTGTAATTCCAGGAGTTGGAGCAGTATCAGTAAAGGTAGACACAGTCTTGAGGGAAGACGCTTTGCATTTAAAACTTTTAGTGTAAACTGGCTATACAATAGAGCACAGGCGTAAATCCAGGAGTTAGAGCATTATCAGTAAAGGTAGAATCAGTCTTGAGGGAAGACACTTTGCTTTTAAAACCAAAATCCCACAAATAAGTTGCAACAGCATACAAAGCTCTTCCATGTGAAGTAAGTGCAGTTTACATGCTGAGTACAAGTGAACAGCTGTTTACATCAGTAGTATTAGGGACCTACACACCACTGACATGAAGCCACAGACTAGTAGGAAGAAGAAAACAAAATGGCGCAGAAACTTGAAAACTATATTTCTATATATCTATATTAAAGTGACAGAAGATGCAAATTATCATGATCAATCAAATTAACAATTGATAATTGGCAGTATCACCAGAGTAGTATTTTTTAAGTTAAAAATGATATATGGTTTAATTAATTTTGGCAGCAGATGCAGAGGTTAAGGGTACAAGCTTTAGTTCCTGTGGTACAGGCTTTGATTTCCTCAACCCTCATGTGCCTCCTGTGTAACTTTGAGAGCAAATCACTTAACCAGACATTGCTGCCAGGTCACCCCTGAAAAGGGATTGTGTGTCCAGTGGGCCTGCCTGGTTAACAAACAGGATTATTATTCCTAGTTGCAAGTAGCATGTCTGTAGGCAGAGATTATATAATGTCATCATACAGTACCTTTAAAACTAATAAAGGTATGTAGAAGAACAACATGAACATTTATTTATTTAAGTTTGATGACCAGGGAAGTCCACTGGGCCAAGAAGAGCGCATTTTCAGCGGATTCCCAGGAGAAAAGCTCCACTATAATTGCAAGTTACATTTCACATTACAAAAGGACGTAGCTCATACAGCTAATTAAACATTTACAGATAAACTCCATGATATTTGCAATTGGCTTGTCACAATGTTACAAAAATGAAAAGACCTAATTCAATGCAGAAATTTCAACATTTACATAAAGTGAATATTTTTGTTATAAACCCAGTTATAGGTTTAGCATTTCAAAATATATAGCTACTAGCCATTAGTATGTTAGGAAAATGTTATGCATGGAGAGGGTAATATTATATTTGAGATTGGAGAGTTTAGTACAATAGATATTGGAGAGAAAATTATATTTTTTGGTAGATGAGGGATTATTTTGGGTGGGATAAAGTAATAGTAGAGGTAGTTGGATGAGTCAGTGCAAGGTGGAATGAGGGGGGAGGGGTTTAAGTTGGAGCGTGGCAAGGGCATTCCCATTTGGAAGAAAGATGAGAGAGTAGCTGAGATTTGAAATTTGTATGGTTAGGTAGGTTGTATAGGTGTGTGGGGAGAGAGTTCCACTGTTTAGCTAAGGAGCGAGAGAGCAGTAGATGGCCAGGAGGTCATGCAGGTTTGTGGACCTGAAGGAGATTTTGTTTTTTGGATCTGAGTGAGCAGTTGGGAATGCAAGGTTTTAAGGAAGTAGCAAGAGCTGGGCAGTTGGCAGGTTTAAAGATGAGCTTTTGGGCAATGGTGAGTTGTAGGTAATTGAGGTAGTTGAGAGTGAAGAGGGAATGGCAGTGGTGGAAGAGTTTTTGAATTGGTTGCAAATTTGGAGATCTTGTGATAGCAGGATTCAAGTTTGGACTGAAGGCCAAGATGGAGATTGGTGAAAAGAGGGGCACCATACATAAGGAAGGGGAGTAGGATGATGGATGCAAGAGTTTGACGGGTATAGGGGCTTAGGAAGCAGTTGTGCCTGTAGAGGAGACCTAACTTTTGGTGGGTTTTCTTGATTGCAGAGTGGATGTGGGTGTCAGATTTTAGTTCTTCATCCATAATGATGCCAGGAAGCTTGGTGTTGGGAATGATTTCAAGGAGGGTGTTGTTTTGGCTCTGTATGGTGAATGCGGATTTGTCAATGGAGTTTTTTGTAGGGGAAAAAAAACATTAGTTTGGTTTTATTTGCATTTAGTGCCAGATGGTTAGACTGCATTCAGGTTTCTGTTTTGGAGAAGGCTAGTTGGGTTTTTGCTAGGAGCTTGGAGTGGGAGAAGGCTGAGCAGATGAGTGTTGAGTCCTCGGCATATTGGATGATAGATGAGTCTGGGATGGAGTGGTGAAAGTAGTTACTGAACAGGTTGAAGAGAAGAACCTTGTGGGACACCTGTGGGTGTGGGAAGGAAGGGGGAGGTTGAAGTTTTCCATTGGACAGCTTGTTGGCTCAACTCAACTAAATAAAAATCAGCATTTCAGTATGCCACAATGATCCTCCCCTGATTCTGTTCTGAAATGTATGAGTTATGGTCTAGTGTAATCCATCAACATTTTGCTAGGCCTGTCTCTAACAATGAAAAGAAAAGGCTTTAATGATGAAGCTCACCTAAACAGTTTGGTGGTTACATAGTTGAGCTTGTACAACCACTGCAGGGATGCATTGCCAGTTACCAAAGTAAAGCTATGTCCCAACAAATAATACCATAAAGAAGTTAATGTCCCCTTAATAGTGAGACATTCTTGTTCTATGGCAGAATGTCTTACTTCTCTTCTGCTTAGGTAGCAGATTGGGAGGTCCTCACCTCTACTTCTGAGATAACTCACCCTCAACCCTACTTTGGATGCATTAGCTTACACAGTAAAGAATTTTGTAAATTAAGGAACAATCAATAGAGGCTGTGAACATAAAGTAACTTTCAACTGATTAAAAACTTAATCTACGTCTATAGGCCACCATATAAGGTACATCTGAGGACATGGTATGGTAGCAATGCTTTTTTACAAATTTTCTGTAGTATCCTGTGGGTCTTACAAATGCTTTCTCTTGCTGTTTGCTACCGAGTACAGGCTAGTTTTTGAAACCTGTTTTTTTTTTTCTGTTTTAATTACCCTTACCTCCAATCATATACGCTAAGTATCTGGCTTCTGTCATACATAACTTATTTTTGATAGAATTAATTGATAGAATTAACTGTAAATCTTGCATGTCTTAAAAGTGTCCAGCACAGCTTCCACTTTGGATAAATGTGATGTCCAGTCTTCTGAATAAATTACCCTTTATCAAGGTATGTTGCTGGAGTACCTTATTTGAGGCTTCAGAATGTTATCCATGAACCTTTGAAAAGTGTCAGGAGCTCTTGGGAGTTCAAAAGGTAAGGCAACACAATGAAAAAAGACCCGTAGGAGTGGAGAGTGCTATTTTCTCTTTAGCTTCAAGGGTGAGGAGAATCTACTAATATCTATTAGTTAAATCTGAGGTAGTCAAATATTTGCTGTGCCTAACCTCTCTAGGAGCTCATCCATCCTAAACATTGGATCAATGTCACATGTGGATATTCCATTCAATTTTTGTAATCCATTATAAAGTTTTATGGAGCTATCCAGCATACAGACCAATATAATTAGACTGTTTTATTCACTTTGGGACTCCTGAATAACTCGTGGTTTAACCGTGTTTTTATTTATTTATTTTTTTACTTTTTACTTTTTTACTTTTTCACCTTTTCACCTTTTGCTTTTCTTTGGGACTATCTATACATTTTAGGTTTACATTTTCAGTATAATATTGTATTATTATATCTGTTCTTCCAGATAGCAGAGAAAAAACTCTTAATTTTTCAGTAAAAATTTTACATCTTACTTCTTGACATAAGTAATTCTCTATTTATTTGAAGAGCAGGGATAGAAGTCCATGGCGTAGTATTGCTATCTATGTCAGCTCCCAGGCTGACTGCAGAAGTTTCAGCTTCCCTCCTTGATTTTAACACATTTATCTGATATATCTGCTCTGGTTTTCTCTCTAAGTTTGTCCTATTTTTGTATTTCACTTTGTTCATTTTCTCTACCACTTCAAAGGGTCCTTAATGTCATGCTAAGAATTTATTATCAGTGAAAGGAACTACTATTGACAGAGTGTCCCCTGTTTTAAAATCTCTAAGTCTTGCTTTCTTATACCTTGTGTTGCATCTCTTGTACCCTTCGCATATATTCTTTAATTATTGACATAACAATTTTTAACCTATCATACAAGTTTAAGTATGCTGTCCCTCAGTTAAATGTGTTATTTCCTTCAACCATGTCTCCTTTAGCTATGTCCATTAAGCCATGGGGATGTCTGCCAGACAATATTATAGATGAGGAAATCTTTTTAAAGCACAGAAAGCTTATCTTATAGCAAAAATGAAGTATGGAACTAACATACCCATGGTCTTACTATCCTGTTCTGTGGCCTTTTTTTTTTGCACAGATTTCAGAGATTTATTAAAGTGCACCTCTAGTCCATCTGTTTGATGTACCTGTCTCCTCCGGGCTTTCAGATACTGGCAAAGGCATTAGCCACCTGTATTGTACCTATTTTAAGCAGTGTCAAAATAACCAACCTCCCAATGTAACACAAGGTACTGCTGCTTAATGCTAGGAGTCTAAATAAGAAACTGCATTCCCTGGAAGCACTCCTCACCTTGGAAGATACTGATGTCTATGCAGCCACCGAGACATGGTTCAAAGCTGCAGAAGGCACCCTGGCCATGCAGGGCTACAACACATTCCATACGGTCATACCACAAACTGAGCATAAAAGGACCAAAGGAGGAGGTGTATCCATCTTCATTAAGGATAAGTACACCTCAGGACTGGTCAAACAGTATGACTCTCTTGAGCTACTCCATGTCCAATTAATCATAGGCAAAATCCCCTACCCCCATCATGAACCAGGAAATGTATACCACATACCTGGACTTATTGGAATCACTTACCATACAGCCCAACACCTTACATATATATAATTTTAATTATCCTACCATTGACTGGGAAACGCACATGATCACAAATATGCTGACTCAGAGGTTCTTGGATTTTATCAATGCAAATGCTCTGGAATAGCTAGTCGGCGCCTACAAGAAGCTCAAATGTCCTGGACATAGTACTCACTAACATGGGAGACCATTGCACCCCTTCCTCCTGTATGATGTCCTCCATGCTAAGACTGGACCATAAATCAGTCTCTTTCAATGTAATTATAAGGCCAGATACCCCATCAAGCTCAAAAATGCTTAAGAATTGTTCCAAGACAAATTACCTCCTACTAAGCGATAGTATAAGAAGTTTCAAAGCCCCCTCGAACACAGATAACAAACTATGTAGAGGTATACATCAATGCCCTGTATAATACCTCAAGTAGTTGTATAGAATTGCACCAAAAAGAAATATACTTGTTGAGGAAATAAGGCAACCTCTGTTCTTCTTGGAAATAAGTTGATTTAATGGTCCACCACAGCGAAATAAAGCACCATACAGTAATGTCATGCTCTTTGTGTTGCTGCTTTTGCTGTGGCTTTGTGTTACTGTATGGTGCTTTATTTCGCTGTGGTGGACCATTAAATCAACTTATTTCCAAGAAGAACGGAGGTTGCCTTATTTCCTCAACAAGTATATTTCTTTTTGGTGAAGTACTGTTTTTTATACTTGTCTCCTTTTTACTGTTTCTAGTTGTATAGAATTGGCTGTACCTGACTGGATTAAAACCAGGTCTTGTGAGAAAAACAAGCCACCCTGGTGGAAGCCTAGTATAAACAGGCTATATAACAAAAGAAAGAAACTAATATCAGAAACAAGAAGGAAATGGCTCAGCAGAGTAAAAAATCCCTCTCTAGCATAAACAAACACATTAGAGAACTTGTCAAGCCCTCCAAAACTAATTATGAAAAAATAGCCTCCCTAGCTAAGGATAATAACAAAGCATTCTTTAACAATGCAGGAAATCAAAAGGGAAATTTCCAGCTATGCACTGAATTGGTTGTGGATGGCATCACTCATACTCAATCAGAGATAATAGCCAACCTGTAGCTTAAAGATTTGGAGCAAACTTTACCCCATGTTCCCATCCATCATCCCCAAAGTATAACTGCCACCATTCCTCAGTCTATTATCTCAAGAGAACAGGTCATCTCTGCACTCTCCAAGGCCAAACATACGGCATCACTGGGACCAGATAATATCCCAGGTTGCCTTTTAAACAACTTAAAACATGACCTAGCAGACCCACTTGGATCCCTGTTTAACCACAGCCTGTGGACTGGCTATATTCCAGCAGAATGGTGGACAGCAACAATAATCCCTCTGCACAAAGGGGGGCCATCAACTGACCCTGTGAATCATAGACCTATTAAGCTTGACAAGCCTCATCTGTAAGGCCATGGAAGGAATCATTATGCCCCTTATCAACAAGGACATATACCCCAAGTAGACTCCAGAGAATGTTTCCTCGGGTAGACAGCAAATGTTGGAGGTGTGACAGGGAAGAAAGAGGTACTTGTGAACATATTTTCT
Organism: Protopterus annectens; assembly: GCF_019279795.1. Taxonomy (NCBI): domain Eukaryota; kingdom Metazoa; phylum Chordata; order Ceratodontiformes; family Protopteridae; genus Protopterus; species Protopterus annectens. The sequence continues at coordinate 1,148,579,075 of NC_056745.1, read as the reverse complement.
GGGAGTCTGGTGGGTTGGCGGACTTTAAGGATTCCATGCAGGATGCACTGACAGAGATGATGGGAGGGATTGGGTTGATGAGGGAGATGATTTTTCTGAGTTATGATACAAAACTGGAATTGCCTAGTCATGGTAAGGCCTTGCTGTGTCTAATTATGGTTGGAAATCAAAATCTAAACCAACTATATTAGAGGTAGTGAATATAGTAACAGAGATAAAACAACTGGAATTGAGATCTTTAGAAAAGAGTAGGAGCAAACTATATAGGAAAAAAATGGGAATTGTGGGAAAAATACATGCAGGGAAGGAATGAGGTTTAAAAGAAGGCAGGACTTAATTGAGCCATGTAATGTTTGACTGAAAATGATTGAGTAGATTATAAGTGATGTATAATGTTTGCAACTAGGACTGTGTCAGTGTGGTTTGTTTTTATTTATATAAATGTATGATTGCTTATATCGTAAGTGGTGGTTTAATAAAGATGTTTCTTGTTTATTCAGTTCCTGCCCCTTTTTTTTTAAATTTATGCAGTGTTGCTTTTATTCTATGATATATAGCAATATATGTGAAGTATAAATAGAAGTTATGTCCTTACCATAACGTTCCATGTGGAGTGTTCATCTCGCCTTTGTTCTTACACATGGGTTCGGAGCCGATCCTCGGCTCCGTGTCGGCCGCTTGCAAGCTCTGCATCGAGAAGAAGCTCGAGACAATCTAATACCCACAATCCCTCTCTGCCTTTACCTCAGATTTAGTTTGCAAGCAAACCAGTCTCTAGAGAGAGCACACTCATGCTTACATCACATATGCACAGAACTAAGAGTCTATATATATATATATATATATATATATATATATATATATATATATATATATATAGACACATACACATATATACACGTCAACTATGTACACAACATCTGCAAAGCAGAAGCAGAATGCCCCAGGCCAGGCACCAAAAATGAACGTTCTTCCCAAGGGCGGGAGGGTGGGAATGTAAGAACAAAGGCGAGATGAACACTCCACATGGAACGTTATGGTAAGGACATAACTTCTATATGTGATAGTGTTCAATCTCGCCGTTTGTTCTTACACATGGGTAGCGTCCCTAGCTCCTTGTTCCTGAGGAACTCACGGAAGGACGTTCTTGAGCACAGTGGAACCAAAGGTTGCCCTGTCCCTAGAAACCTTGTCTACCTTATAATGAGAAATGAATGTATGTGGCTTAGACCAAGTAGCAGCCGCACAAATAGCGTCTAGTGGTAGGCGGGCTGCATGAGCCAGGGATGTAGACACTGACCTTGTGGAATGTCCTTTGGGTTTGTGTAAAAGAGTTTGATTTGAAGAATCATAGACATAGATTATACAATCCGTTAACCACTTAGAAAGAGTTCTTTTGGTAACCGCTAATCCTTTCCTGTTATCAGCAAAGGCCACAAAAAGTTGATCAGTTTTCCTGTGATCTTTTGTTCTATCCAAGTAAAATCTTAGCTGTCTGTGAACATCTAATTTGTGCAACATATACTCCATTTTGTTGGAGTGATTCTTGAAAAAGGTGGGTAATTCAATGGACTGATTAATATTGTTAATAGAGCAAACTTTAGGGAGGAAGGATGAATTAGTTCGAAGAGAAACTCTGTCAGAGTGAAAGATCAAATAAGGGTGCTTGATGGAGAGAGCTTGAAGTTCAGATACTGCCTAGCGGATGTAATGGCTACCAAAAGAGAGTCTTCCAGGACAAAAATTTTAATGGGCAAGAGGAGGCTGGTTCAAAGGGGCAACATTAATTTAGATAACAACAAGTTTAGACTCCAAGGTGACGTAGGAGATCTAACTGGTGGTCTAATATGAAAACCCTTTTAAAAGGCTTTACAAAGTCTGTGGGCCATAACAGGAGCCCCACATTCTTCCACATGGAAATTAGAAATGGCAGCCAATTGAACCCTTAGTGTGGCAGGAGAAGCACCCTGATGGAACAAGTCCGTTAAAAACTCTAATATTTTATTCAAAGGAGCTATAAAAGGATCCACTTGCTGTGTATTCGCCCAGAATACAAATCGCTTCCATTTACTAGAATATGTTTTAGTAGTGGAAGCTTTATGAGAAGCCACCAATATACTCTGAACTGCGGAAAGAAGATCAGACCTGGCTAAGTTGGGAATTGGAGCAACCAAGCTGCTAGATGGAGGGACAAGAGCGGGATGGGGAGCCCCTGACGAGTGAGTCAATAGATCTGGCTCTGGGTCCAGAATCCAGGGTCCCCGAATGCAGTGTGTCTTCAGGAAGGGAAACCAAATTTGATGAGGCCAGAATGGGGCAATGAGGATTATTGTCCTGTGTAGGTTTCTGGCTTTCTGGAGAAACTTTGATATCAGGGAAATGGAGGAAATGCGTACAGGAGTCCCGGGGCCAATCGTGAATCAGTGCGTCCTGGGGACTTCCCTGGAGGTAATAGGGCAAAGTAGCTCCTGCATTTGGCGTTCATTGGAGACGCAAACAGATCGCAGGAAGGCTGGCCCCACGCGAAAAATCCTTTTGCCACTGACTGTTTCAGGGACCACTCGTGCGGTAACAGAATTGCTCTGCTCAGCCTGTCGGCTATGACGTTGGATGACCCGGGATGTGCGTTGCTATTAGAAAGCGACCGTGGACTCTGCCCATTGCCAGATTCTCATGGCCTCTGCATAGCTGATAGGACTTGGTTCCCCTTGCTTGTTTATGTACCAGACTACCGACATGTTGTCCGTCTGAACTGCAATAGTTCCCAGAGGAAGAAGGGGAGCAAAGTGTTGCAACGCTAGAAACACTGCCCTCAACTCTAGAACATTGATGTGCAGATTGTACTCCAAATTGGTCCATTCGCCTTGGACTGTCTGTCCCTGAAAGATGCCCCCCCACCCTATCAGGGAAGCGTCCGTGGTCACCGTAACTGTAGGCGTGGGTAGCACAAATGGTCTCCCCTTGGAAAGGTTGCACGTTTGAAGCCACCAGTTTAGGTGTGTTTTGCATGTGTTCGTTATAAGAATCTCGTGTGTTAGAGGTAGTTGTTGGAACAACCATTGTGCAAACAGTAGCCATTGTAGGACTCTCATGTGCAGCCTTCCCAAGGGTATTGCAATAAGAGAAGCTGACATGAGTCCCAAAACCTTCAGTACCAGTTTTGCTGGAGATTTCCTGGACAAGAGAAGAAGACGGATATGAGTCTGAAGTGAAAGTATCCTTTCTGGAGGAAGTCTTAGAATTAACTGACGTGTGTTTAATTCCGCTCCTATGAACAAGATACTCTGTGATGGCTGAAGTAAGGATTTTCAGTTTACGGAAATTCCTAGGTGAACACACAGTTGAAGAGTATAGTCTCTGGCCTGTAGTAGTTGACGCTGGGTGGTGGCAGAAAGGAGCCAGTCGTCCAGATACGGAAACACCTGGAATCCTTGGCGTCTCAAGTGAGACGCTACCACTGCCATGCATTTGGTGAAGACCCTGGGGGCTGAGGTCAGACCAAAGGGCAGGGCTCGAAATTGAAAGTGACTGGCCCCCAGCCGAAGCGCAAATGATCTCTGGATGCCCTGGCCATTTTGATGTGGTAGTGCGATCCTCCAGATCTATTGAGCACATCCAGTCGTCCTTCTGTAAGAATGGAAGGATCGATTGAAGCGTGACCATTCGAACTTTTCTTTCTTGACGAAGGTATTGAGGTCGCTTAGGTCCAGGATGGGCCTCCAGTCCCCTGTTTTCTTTGGAACTAAAAAGAACCTTGAGTAAGTCCCGAATCCTTGCTGGTCCGCTGGGACTGGTTGGATGACTCTTTTTTTCTAGCAGCTTTGAAATTTCTATAGCTGCTGGCTCTCGCAGATGGGGCAGTACATCTGGGAGTCTTTTCTTTGGAATGGGATGGGATAGAAAGGGTATGTTGTAACCTCTGGTAACCATGCTTTTTACCCACTTGTCTGTAGTTATATTTTGCCAGGCCTGAGGGTATAAAGCTAAGCGACCCTCGACTGCCTCCAGAGCAGGACAGTCGGGCCTCCTCTCAGGAGTGCTGGAAAGGTTTACCAGGGAGTGTATCCCTGTCACCTTGATGCTGCGGACCCTCTGCCGCCAGGCGGCGTCTTCCACCTCTGCCCCTCCTCTGCCTCTAGAAGGGCATCACCCTGTGTGCCTGGGAAAGATCCTTGGGGTTTTCGAAACCACATTTTCCACCACGTTGCCCTTTGGGGTGCGGTCTGGTTGGGGTGGAAAACGGACTCCGACAGCAGACAGAGTCTTTCCCTCCTGTTCACACCGGTAAGGGTCTCCTTTACTTTGGGGCCAAAGAGTGGCACCGTCAAATGGGGCGTTAGTAAAGGAAGACTTGAAGGCTTCCGCAAATGAACATAAGCGCATCCAGGATTGTCTGAAGAGCAATCGCTGAAGTTGCTGCCCTACTCGAACCTTCGGCTGCGTAAGAAATCAGCCTCATGGACGAAGTTCACAATGGATGTAAGGGTATTAAGTTGCGCTGTCACTTTTTCTGAGACAGCAGCATCTGTAGTACCCTGGAGGGTATCTCCCAACTCTTTGACTAGATCCCTCTGTAGTCATGTAAAATGGGTCAAATAGTTCAGGGATCGCATGGAAAAAGCCGCTGAACTAAAATGCGCTTCCGTACCTGTCCATAGTCCTAGAATCTTTATTAGGGGAATGGACAGATGAGGAAGATTCCGACATCTCCTTTTCGTGGCGCTGCCACCATAGCGTCCACTGGAACTCCTTTTGTTAAGTAGGTCTTGTCCTGAGGTGCAGTGATATACTTATTGGGTTTCCTTGGGACTGGTTCCACTGTGTCAGGAGCCTCCGCCTTCGAGCAATAAGTTCCATTAATTCGTCGAAGGGCGGAGTGACCCAGGAGGAAGAAGGGCGAGCACCGAATGCCTTCAGCAAAACTGACTCATCCTCAGAAGGGGGAAGGGACTGCCAGTCACCTCTCTGTTTCAGGATCTCCAATATGTCCGAAAAAGAGACATCTTCTGAAGGTGACTTAGGGGACCCTTCTGACTCATCTAAGTCCGTATCGGATGTCAAGGATTCTTGTGGAGAACCCAAGTGTCTCCTCTTACACAATCTTTTCCTAGGGACTTCTTCGTGGGGAGCATCCGAAGAAGCCTCCGAGGAAGAGGGGGCACCCTCCAGGGGTGGCTGAGACACTGGTGCTCGACGCTTGGATGTGGCCGTGGGTGCAGAGGAGGATAACGGCCCTTTATGGGGAGGAGAGGTTGCTTCCACTGATGTGGTTGTCTGGGTAGACAACACCTTCCTCATTAGGTCGAACGCCCCCAGGTCCCGAATCGAAGAATCTCCCGGTTCCGAAGAAATGGGAAGAATCCCGAAACAGGCACAAGGCATCGACCCGACGGAGCCGAATCGATCCGCCGAGGCCCGAGGGGAAGAGTCGAACCAAACCGGTTCGACTCTCGGCCCCGGAACCAAGGACCGATCGTCGGCCCGAGACTCCGTATCGAACCGACGGAGTCGAGGTGAGAGGAACAGACCGAGAAAAGGACGGTTCTGGACCGAGGGCTCCACAATCAGAAGATCAACCTCTTCCGGCTCCAAAGACTGGACAGGTCTCGGAGGAGGAATGGATGGAGACACTGGGAGGCCTTCAAGTTTCGACACCAATTGGGTGGAAACTGAAATAAGTTTGGACAGGGCAATGCTCCAATAACTTCTGCACCACACGATCCACATCGACATCGGAGAGTTTGGAAGAAGAACAGGTCGAAGGAACCGAAGACGGAGCCGACCTCAATAAAGTCGGAGGGAGCTCCATCACCGGTTCCAAGACTCGAGGCTCAGGAACCGACACCAGTTGAACACTCGGCCCCAAGTCTGTGGAACCGGTGATCTAACTTTACTCGAAGAGCTCGGAGCCGATGACTTGGGCTCCGACGTCTTCGATTCCTTCGAGGATTTCGATGCCTGGTCAGAAGCATCCAGAGCCTCCTGAAAGGAAGGTTTTAATAATCCTCTGTCCATGAGTTTCCTGCGCATATCTGTCATGACCCTCCCACTAAAAGAGTGACAGATTGAACAGTCCTCTTGTAAGTGGAGAGGGCCAAGGCAGTAGACGCAGGAACTATGGTTGTCAGTCACTGACATTTTTTGGCCACACTGACAACGCTTAAAACCTGATTTCACTTTATCAGACATTTTACAAGTAAGATAAGAGTCAAGTCCAGTATAAGAGTCAAATCCGGTGAAAAAAAGTCAAATCCGATTTAAATGTCAAGTCCGGTGTCAAATTTAAGTAGGGTTGGTAGGCCCCGAAAAACTCTAACCAATTAATAAACTTAACGGTACCGAGAATTCAACCTACTCAAACACACATACACTCAGTATATCAACTAATCCTTTCTGTTATCTATGAGAACAAATTTTCCAATAAAATATAACAAAAATAAGTTATATCTTAACTTAAGATGCTCGAGCTAGCTCCCAGCGATGAGCAGCAGCGGCAAACTAGATCTGAGGTAAAGGCAGAGAGGGATTGTGGGTATTAGATTGTCTCGAGCTTCTTCTCGATGCAGAGCTTGCAAGCGGCCGACACGGAGCCGAGGATCGGCTCCGAACCCATGTGTAAGAACAAACGGCGAGATTGAACACTATCACATTGTTTGTTAATGTTGATTACTTTGGTATAAATGTAAAATCGCCTATGTTAGAAGTGATAAGAAAAAAGGACATAGGTAATCTTCAACCTCTGTACCCAACCAAGGCCCTGGATGAGGGAAAGACAGTGCATATCACCTACCTCGACCTAGCCAAGACACTTGACACAGTCCTCCACTCAGGTATTATGGAGAAACTCTCCCAGTTGGGAATCAATGCCCATATCACCAGTTAGGTAGCTAATCGGCTCACTGACAGGGCACATAATGTCAAAGTGGGTGACTTCAGCTCTATCAAAAGACCAGTCACCAGTGGCATAACATAGGGTTCTGTGCTGGGTCCTTTACTGTTTGGAATCTATTTCTCAAAGTCCAGGCAAACATGGACGGCCTGTGGCTGACCAAGTTCGCTGATGATTGCAAATTGGGAGCAATCACTGAGTCCCTCAATGATCCCAATATACTGCAGAAAGGGTTAACAGACAAATTATTGGTGACAAAGCTATGGATTGAGGCTAAATGCAGAATAATGCATTATTATCTCCTTTGGAAAAGCTAACATCCCTGCTAATTACATTATAGACAACAACCCCCCCCCCCCCAAGCAAGTGTAGACCCGTTGGTACAGGATCTGGGTACTCAGGTTGATAGCAATCTGAATTTTGACCACCATGTGTCCACAGTGGTAAGGAAATCCTTCTACGTGGCATATCTTATAAGTAAAGGCATCATATCTAGATCTAAGGATATTGTAATTCCATTATGCTCGGCCCTCACCAGACCAATAAGTGAATACAGTTCTCCCTTTTGCATGCATCTCACCAGACACCTGCAACAGCTGGAGAGACCACAGAGGTTTCTCACCAAGAAAATACAGGGTACACAGAACAAATCCTACGTGGAAAGACTGATATCCCTGTTACTGTTTTTTTCTCCTACAGGCTGCTAAGGGGTGACTTGTGCCTGGCTTGTAAGGCAGTCTCTTACCCGGCCCTGATGGAAATGCTACATGTTTGTAAATCAAGCTACAGTAGGGTCACTCACTCCAGGGATCTTAATGTAGGTTCTGACTTGAACAAATCATGCTGGAGAGATAGATGCATCTCCCAGAGACTACCCCTTTTCTGGAACAAGATTCCCATTCACGTGAAGCAGAGCCCCTCCCTGACCTTTTTCAAACACAATGTAGACCAATGAATAGGTGACTGTAAATTCACTCCTGGGTTGGCGCTCATGTCCCTCATGAACAGAGGCAGTTGGTATTAATCATCCTAGACTCATACCTCTGCAAACTTCACTCACCTAACTACTGACAGTTGGGGCAACTTGAGATAAATATGGCTAGGCTTGTATGGGCTCTTGGGCCATTAGCCTAGTAACCTCCTATGAACCAGTGAGGCTGTTAATTGTTTTACTTTAAAACACTGCCAAAGCTGGTGAATTACCTTGTAAGCAAGTCATCCCTCAACTCAAACTATGAATATGGGATGGAGCCATTCTGCTTATCTGTTTCTGCTTCTGTTGTGGCTATATTTTCACCAGCTTTGCTTTAATGTATTTTTCCTACCACTGTGCTTTCATAAAATTTTCATTGCTTATCTACAAATCTGTCATGTCACAGACATTTTGTTTGGTATATTAACATGAAGCTGAGGGTGTAGCCTCTTCACCTAAGAGTATAGGTAGATGTGTTTTTTTCTTCTCCTATTCCTTCCATTAGAAAAGGCAATTCATGATAGAGACTTTCTTCTGTTCTTGGTTTGGAAAATGTTCATCATATTGATCACTGCAGTAGCCTTAGCTATATAGGTTATATCCTGCCAAGAATATAACAGCTGACCAACTTCCAAATCTTCAAGGCACCTCCCATGGGCCTAAGCTGTCTGGTAGCTGGAGATGAGTTGACTGAAAGTTTGGATATGAAGCCCTTCAGAACTTTACTGCCATTGAAGATTATTCTCTTCTGAGGCTTTCGAGGATAGATGATCAACTTGTGCTCTTCCTATCCTGAGCAGATAAATTCTCTTTGGGGGAAAAACTTCCATTCAATATTTTTTGTTTATTATTCATACTTTCCTCTTCAGGAAAGTTATTTTAAAGCTAGGAGATTGTTTTAGAAGACTGTCACCAGACTTTGCTGTACTTTTAAACAGGAGCGCTCTTTTTTATTGTCAGTTTAAAAGTTGTTTAAAGTAACTGAAAAACATTTTATCTGTGAAGAAATTGTGATTAGTTTAATTTTGGGGGCTGGTGAAGTATTTTAAAGTGCTTTTTACTGTGTTTGTCTGTGAAAAAAGTGACTTTTAAAGATGTTCAGTTATTACTGACGTTTGCTGCTTGTTTTCCCTGGGAAAGAGGCAACATTTTCATCTTGACCATGGAACAATCCATCGGTCCCATTGTTGGTCCTTCTTCCAGCCACAAAAAGAAAAAGTTAAACAGCCCTTGCCATCACATTGAGCTAACAATTTCCTTCAGCCACAGGTGGGTGACTCTGCTGTAGTCATTAGTTGTACCTCAGACCATTCATCTTTTATTCCAGATCCCTCTGGTGTAGCACCTATAGCCAATATGGCCTGGGGGTTAGCCACATGCTGTGCAGCTGTTGGAGTCTCCCCAGTGGGAAAGGGAGAGCCACTCTTTTTGGCACTGGGAAGGGGAGCAGGGAAGGCTTCCCTGTTTTGTAATAATGCTGTGCCCGTCCCAAGGGAAGCTGCTGCTGACATAAATAACACCATTGGTACCATTTTTGTGTCAAAAAGAAACAGAAAACTAAGCCTGTATCTACCTCTCCTCAGATTTCCTTAGGAGTAGTTTACTGGGTCTGGCTCCAGGTTTAATTCAGGCTATTGATCCTTCTTATAAAGTTGTTTCTGGTAAACGAAAGAAGGGTACCTCATTTTCTGAAGAGATTCAAGATTCTGAATTTTGACAAGAGGATGGAGGGATAGATACTGAATTTTCTTCCCATATTTCTGATTCAGACTCAGAGAAGAGCTTGGTTTCTGACCTTCCTGTGGGGGTTCTCTTTCTCTGAGATATTTCTAAAATATGCCTATGTTTTCAGTGGGAGAAAATGGAGATTTCTCAGTCATTCTGAAAGTACTAGGAACTGTTAAAGAATGAATTTCAAGAACCTGCACCAATTCCCCTAGTTCTGTCAGCTTTGAAGTATGTGTGCCCCTAAAAAGGCAGATAGGTTCATAGGTTGGTACTAGGCTATCTGCCAGAGGGCATTTATAAGCCTAGCCAGAGTGTGTTGGCTTTCGCTGCCCCATTGATTAATTAACTGATCCTCTGTCAAGCAGAGTCAATGAAGTGATCCCAGGGGTGTATTTTCTGTTACCCATCCACTCATCAAGGTTTCTCTTGAGTGTTAGTGAAGGGCTCTGCCTGATGTAATTTGGAATTTTGTTCCAAAGCATGGGGAATCTCTGTGACAGGAATCTATCCCTCCAGCATGTTCTATTTATTGTTGTGGTGAGGTTTAGCTCACTAGAGCATGTGGCTCACAGTAACTTGAATTTCTTTAGGTGGAGCATGTCCATCAATTCTGAGTTGGACATGGCTTTGTAAGTCAGGCAGAGATCACCTCTTAGTAAGCGATATGCCACTGAGTACAGCTGGAGTTTTTTCATTCGGGCTGCATAGGACATATGTTTGAGACCAGTAATCCTCTTGGTGAGGTACTTTTGTGGTCTTTCCAGCTGTTGGAAGTGTCTTGTGACGTACATCCCAAATGGGGCATTGTACTCTATGATGGGTCTAATGAGTGACGAGTAGAGGGGTACTAACCTCTTTATTTCTAGATGTGAACCCTTTAGTAATTACATGGGCCACATAAGAAGGATTTCCTAACTACTTTGGTAATATGATTGTCAAAGGAGAGATTACTATCTACCTGGGTCCCCAGATCTCTTATTACCTCTTCTGTATTAAGGGGGCTGCCACCTATGTGGTAATTCATGGGTATTTTGTTTTTCCCAAACGGGATGACTATGCATTGTTTGGTATTTAGCTTGAGGCCATGACTTTGACACCAGGTGTCCGTCTCAGTAAGGCCCTTTTGGAAGATGTCCGTGTCAGCCAATTCTGTCAATTATGGCTCCCAGTTTGCAGTCATCGGCGAACTTGGTTAGCCATAGTCCTCCTGTGTTTGCCTGTACTTCTGAGAAGTATATGCCGAATAGTAGGGGTTCCAGGACTGAGCGTTGCGGGACACCACTTGTGACTGGTTTAGAGTCGGACCTGGAGCCCGCTATTCTTACTATGTGAGTTCTGTCTGTAAACCAGTTGGCAACTCATCTTGTGACGTAGGGGTTTATGTTCAGGCTGGTGAGTTTCTCTGTAATACTCGAGTGGGGAATGGTGTCGAAAGCCTTGGCGAGGTCAAGGTAGGCTGTGTGAACCACCTTTCCCTCTTGTATGGCCTTGGTTACTGTCTAGAAGTCAGCCAGGTTTAGTAGGCATGATCTGCCCTTAACAAAGCCGAACTGGGTTGGGTCAAGTGTTTGGAGGTTCCCAATGTCTTTGTTAATGAGTTCCACGATAATGCACTTCATAGCCTTGCAGACCAGGCTAGTCAGGCTTATGGGGCAATAGTTACTAGGGTCAGTTGTGGCTCCTCCTTTGTGGAGAGGAATAACTGTTGCTGTGCACCATTCTATGGGCACGTAGCCTGTGGAGAGGCTGAGGTTGAACAGCGTGTTTAGGTAGGGGGTTAGTTCGTTCTGTAGTTCGTGCAAGACGCAGCCTGGGACACCATCTGGTCCCATTGACGCTGTGTTTTTGGCTTTTGAAAGGGCTGTTTTCACCTGTGCGTCTGTGATTTTTTGGGACACTGCACTTTTCCAGTATTGATGTGGGCCCTTTTGGAGGTGAGAGGGGGGTGAAGTTTGCACTGAATCTATCTGCTAGGATGTTGGCAATATCAGTAGGTTCAGTATATTTTGTGCTATTTTGCACTAGTTCAGTGCATATCTGTGAGTTGCCACTTAGATTCTTAACATAGCTAAAGAAGGTTTTGTGGTTATCTTTTGAATCCTTAACTATTTTTCTTTCGAAGTTAGCCTTGGATGATTTCATGAGGGACCTCATTTTCTTACTGATAATGATCAGGGATGTCTTTCCTTCTTGGGATTTGCTTTTTTTCTAAACTAGTTTCCTCCTTCTATTGTATAGCCTGTTTATTGCAGAGGTCCACCAAACTGATTTCCTTCTCTTAGAGGAGTGAGTCTTGGTTTTGCTAGGGATGGCACGATCCATGCATCCTTGTAGGTGCTCATAGAGTGCATTTGTAAAAGTTTCTGCATCTTGGGCAGCATTATACTTTGGCGTGAAGGCTGTGAAACTTACCACCTCTGTCTTAAGTAAGGTGAAGTTTGCTTTAGAAAAGTTTTTTTACTGTAGTTTCCTTAGTTGGGGGTGGTGGTGGGGTGTGGACATCCAGAGTGATTAGTTAATGGTCTGGTCTAACCAGTGACTGGTTGACTTCCGGTGTGGAACACCTGTCGCCCATGTTGGTGATGACCAGGTCCAATATGTTTTCACCTCTGGTAGGGGAGTTTACCAGCTGATCCAGGGCATTTGAGTTGATGAATTCCAGGAAGTGCTAGGCCTGGGAATTTGTACTCGAGTAGTTTTCCCAGTGAATGGTAGGGTAATTGAAATTGCCCAATATCCGGGTGTTTGGTAGGACCTTCATGTTTTCCAGTGTCTCCAGAAAGGTGGAGTGGTGGTCCTAGGTCATGGAGGGTGATCTGTAGCAGGCCATAATTTGCATTGCAGATTTGCCCCATGTTACTTGCACATGGATGATCTCAGAGGTATCATGCTGCGCCTCTAACCTGGAGGTGTAGGTATCCTTGATGAATATGGATACACCCCCTCCTTTTGTGTTTCGGTCCATGTTCTGTGGCCAAAAAGTGTGGTATGAGTTGTAGCCCGGTAGTGCTGGGGTGCTCTCTGGAGCCTTGAACCAGGTTTCAGTTACTGCACAGATGTCGACGTTCTCCATACTGAGGAGTGCTTCGAGCGCGTGCATTTTGAGATTTAAACTCCTGGTGCTGAGTAGCATAACCCTCAGTTTTTTTAATTGTGCTGTTTATGGAGGTGGGTTTGACTTTTGAGCCTTGCCTAAAAAAGGCACTATGGGGGCAGCAAGAGCCTTGGCCAGTATTCGAAAGCCTAGGGGGTGACAGGTGCAAGCCGTCTCTTGTGAAGCAACCGAGCATGTCGTCCCAGGCTGACAGACACTGGATCACCTTTGAATGACACCAGAAGCTTAGCCAATTGTTGAAATTGATCATTTTTTCTTTATACTGAGGTATCATTCTTGGTGAGGGCAGGATGCTACTTAGGGTCGGGGTCATACCAGCCTTGGCTACATGATCAGAGAGCTCTTCCATATCTCTTTTCATGTAGTCCAGAGAGGTACGTCTCAGGTCATTCACACCAACATGAACAATGACGGAGTCATATTTGTACTTGTTCTGGAGTGTCCTGAGTGCTTGTGTTTTGTGGCGGATTCTGGCTCCCGACAGGCAGCTAACCGTAACCTTTTGCTTGTCCAGCCTAGTGAGTGGGACATCAGTGTGCCTGACTATAGAGTCACCTATTACTAGTGTGTTAGGTATGTTATTTCCCCTTAAAGGCTGTGATTGTGCGGCACACTGATTCTGTGTTTTATGTGTTGTCTGGTTTGTGGTTTGTGATGGGAAGTGCAGGTTGTTTGGGTGACTGCTTTGGAGGTCTCTGATGCTTTTGCAGGTTTTTATTTAGAGCCTCCGAGTATGATTTTCTGTATTTATGTGTATTTTTTCCCAGTGCTGTTTTAGTAGGTCTGTGTGCAGCTAGAATTATGGTGCAAGTGTTAACCTTCTCCTCTTGACTGTCTGTTCCAGTCTTGGGTTTAGACAGTTTAGCTTCCAGTTTGGCTGTATAATTGCATCTCTCACATATGTTAGTGTTTTGTGGTAGGAGGAGAGGGTTGTCTGTGTACATGAGGCAGTTGTAACATTGCCTCAGGATACCCAGATTCACCAGCTGGACTGGAGAGTGCACCTGAAGTTGCCCTTTTTCATGCCTGTATAGTTGGGTGAGCTGCTTAGTCGCTTGGTTGGTGAGGGGTGAATAAAGAGCCTTGCCCTTGCTGGGCAATCAATGCCCGGGTATATTAGTGCTTGCTATTAGGTCTGAGCAAGTGCTGGGCTGTAAGATGCTTTTTGAGTGCTTACGTTGAGAGTTAGACTTCAAGGGGGAGACTTAGAGGAGCCGGGAATAATTTAACCATAGCTAACCAGCACTGCCCGGTACACAAAAACCATGCAAATGCATTTTTTATAGTAAGGAAATGAAAGAGAGAGAAATTAGCCCAAAACAGCCAATAAACTAATAACTTCTGGGCTGGAACCACTCCTTCAGGGACAGATAGGTTGCTCAAAGCTCCCCTCTTTCACAGGTGAACAGAGAAACTTTCTTCTATCCAAGTAAGGTATGGGTAACTCAGAAACTAGTATCACAGCCCTGAATTCAGCACTAGCCTTAAAACTAGACTATACTAGCTTTGAAAGGCGGGAAACAAGGATTTTTTTTTTTTGAAAAGATAAGGCAAAAACAGTAAAAAATACACTTAAAACAACTTTAAACGACTACAAACGATCAGAAAAGGCTATCACACTTTAGTGTGTAGCTTACAATAGTTAAACAAATTATTTAAACAAAAAACCTTTTTAAAAGTGCAGGCAGTCAAATAAGTACAATATGTGAAAAAAACAAGCTTTTAAATCACAATAAACACTGGAAAATCTGCATTTAGGCGGAAAACAGTTAAGTGCAGCAAGAAAGTGCAGAAAACTGATACTTAATCACTCCAAAGTCTCTCTCCTAAGCTAGAAGGCTTGTATCAGTTTAAGGCTTTCTAGTGCTACCCAGTAGGTTAGTTACAGGAAAGATGGGACACAAGCGCAGATGTGGTCTTTTAAACCAGAAAGCTGAAAGAGATGGACAAACTGTCCAAATGGTTAATAAACTACAATTTCTGGGCCAAGAACCTCTCCTCTCTTGGTAGACAGGCTACCTAGTGCTTAACACTCCCACTGATAAGCTAGAAGGCTTTCCTCCAACACCAAAAGGCTGGCGGGGCTCGGAATCTTATCAACAGTCCTGGATACAGCAACTCTGTATCTGGACTAGGCTAGTTACAGGAAAGGTGGGAAACAAGCGCAAGTGCAGCTTTTAAACCAGAACATTGAAAGAAATGGAAAAAAATGCCCAAACGGCCAATAGCTACAATTTCTGGGCCAGGAACCACTCCTCTTGTGGTAGATAGGCTACCTAATGCTTACCACTCCCACTGATAAGCTAGAAGGCTTACCTCCAACACGGAAAGGCTTGGGGGGCTCAGAAGCTTACAAAGAGTCCTGGATACAGCAAATCTGTACCTGGACTAGACTAGTAACAGGAAAGGCAGGAAACAAGCGCAAACATAAGCTTTTAAATCAGAAGGTTGAAAGAGATGGAAAAGCTTCCCAAACGGCCAATAAACTGTAATTTCTGGGCCAGAAACCACTCCTCCTGTGGTAGATAGGTTACCTAGTGTTTACCACTCCCACTGATAAGCTAGAAGGCTTCTCTCCAACACAGAAGAGCTGTGGGGGCTCAGAAGCTTACCAACAGTCCTGGATCACACTAGTTATGGAAAGGCGGGGACCAAACGCAAAACGGGCTTTTAACCAGAAAGTAGAAAGTGATGGAAAAACTGCCCAAACGGCCAATGAACTACAATTTCAGGCCAAAACCCACTCTTCCAGTGGTAGATATGCTACCTAGTGCTTACCACTCCCACTGATAAGCTAGAAGGCTTCCCTCCAACACAGAAAGGCTTGGGGGGCTCAGAAGATTACCAACAGTCCTGGATACAGCAAGTCTGTATCTGGACTTGACTAGTTACAAAAAAGGCAGGAAACAAGCTTAGAATTTTTTTTTTGTTACAGAAAAGCAGCTAAAACAGCAGTAAATAGAATTCAAATTGTAGTGCAGGTCAGCACACCCGAGCACGTACAAACACTACGGCAAATAAAGTTAAAATAAATGCAATTAAATTAACAAATGACTAAAAAACAAGTGCAGTAGGCAGTAAATTAGAAGGCTACTAACAAGCAGTAATAAGTGCAGAGTAAGAGCGACTGAACAGATAACAGCACACAGAAGAGCAACTATGACAGTTACAGTAAGAGCAGATAAATAATATATATATATATATATATATATATATATATATATATATATATATATATATATACACATTTTTTTTTCTTTTGAGGGAAGGAACAGAACAGGATTAAGAGGCTACAGGGGTTGTCCTTCCCAAATGCTCTCTTTGTATACAGTAGGAGCGCCTGAAATCAGAATATGATCATACTGCACTCAGTTGAGTGAGCAAATGAGATGGGACCAGAAGGATTATCCATATACAAATCTACAAGAGGGGTGGGCATTTTTAAAGCCACCAACATTAATACCAAAACAAGAACAGGGATGGTGGGTGGGGAACTAACTGTAGAGAGACAGCCACAACTTCAGTTGAGTTAATATTCAGTGAAAAACACAAATAAATTAATTAAATACAGTACTATATGCAAAAGAGCAGATAAGAGTGTACTTAAATTCACTTATACGCCCAGCTGATTTCAGGTAATGTTAGTCGGCCAAAGCTCTGATATTAAGCAGAGATAACTCAAAATGTACCCTTTATATAAGGCAAGACAGGATGTCAGTGATGAGCTGAAACTAACCTCCACTGCTATCAATGGCTACACAGACATTCTAAAAAGTATTCTGTAGAAAAACAGCCACAACTTCAGTTGAGTTAATATTCAGTGAAAATCACAAATAAATAAATTAAATACAGTAGTATATGCAAAAGAGCAGATACAAGTGTAATTAAATTCACGTGTACGTCCAGCTGATTTCAGGTAAATGTTAGCCGGCTAAAGCTCTGATATTAAGCAGAGATAACTCAAAATGTACCACTTATATAAGGCAAGACAGGATGTCAGTAATGAGCTGAAACTACCCCCACTGCTATCAATGGCTACACAGAAATTCTAAAAAGTACTCTGTAGAGAGACAGCCACAACTTCAGTTGAGTTAATATTCAATGGAAAACACAAATAAATTAAATACAGTACTATATGCAAAAGAGCAGATAAAAGTGTACTTAAATTCACTTATACGTCCAGCTGATTTCAGGTAGATGTTAGCCGGCCAAAACTCTGATATTAAGCAGAGATAACTCAAAATGTATCACTTATATAAGGCAAGACAGGATGTCAGTGATGAGCTGAAACTACCCCCCACTGCTATCAATGGCTACACAGAAATTCTAAAAGGTACTCTGTAGAGAGAAAGCCACAACTTCAGTTGAGTTAATATTCAGTGAAAAACACAAATAAATAAATAAAATACAGTACTATATGCAAAAGAGCAGACAAAAGTGTACTTAAATTCACTTATACGTCCAGCTGATTTCAGGTAGATGTTAGCCGGACAAAGCTCTGATATTAAGATGTATAAAATTCTTCAGTCTTATAGGTTTTTATACACTCTTCCCAAACCTGATCCAGCAGGTATAGTTTAGTTTTAACCCTTCTGCTGCTAAACACTCAGTTCATTCAAATCCTTCTCATTCTGGTAAGAATGGAAAGATCATTGATAAGTTTGGGAAAAAATGCATGCTTCTTCAACTTTTGATTTTCAGAATTTTGAGTTGTCAGGCTGATATGTTAAGATTTGTTTTGACTAATTGTGAAAGTATGAGGAATGTTTTGTCTGCAGTTTCTTTTTGTAAGGAAAAAATCTAATTTAAATAATTTAAAATTTTCTGTTCAAGTTTATACCCATTTTTTATAGCATGTGTTTGACTCTGTGTTGATGCTTCTTCAAGGACTACAGCCACTGCAACTGTTTTGAGGAGGTGTGTATGGCTGCTTTCTTAGTACCTTCCAGATGATGTTACGCATTAAATTTTAAATTCTCATTTGGATAGAGGTTTGGTTTTTGGCTCTGTGCTGCAGAGGTAATCAAAAATTGTTTGGAATAGAGTAAGCTGATACAAGAATTATCTAAGATTTTTCAGCCCTCTTTTTTGCAGATTTTCCAAGAGACTCTCAAACTCCTCATCTAGCTTTGGTAAGAAACAAAATTTACAGTTTCAACAAAATACAGGTAAACAGACATTTAAGAGAAAATGATAAGGGATTCCAAGAAGAATTCTGGAAACTCCCAAAGCCAAGGATAGACCAATATGTCAAAATGACTATTTGAAAGGCTTTGTTCCTCCCTCCCACCCTGGCAGCCTATTTCTTCTTCCAGAAAAGTCTGACTCTCCACTTTTCCCTTTGGCAATAGATAGTTTCAAACAAATGGGTTGTGAAGATCATTCGTCAAGGTTACAGAAGGCAGTGGGAGAAAATTCCTCCTTTCCAGGGGGTGATTTCTCATCCCCCTGACTACAGTCTTTTGTTTCAACTTGGCATTCATCACATGCTGTCCCAGGGAAAGATAGAACCATTTCCTACATCCCAGGTGGTAAAGTGGTTTTATTCAATTATGTTTTAGTGCCAAAGAAAGAAAACGCTTGGAGCACAGTTCTGAATCTTTCTTTCCTAAACTTTTTTATGTTAGTGCCTAAATTCAAAATGACGTCACTTTACAACCTGTTACATTTTCTTCCTCATTCAAGTTTTATTGTAACAACTGATTTAAAAGATGCTTATCATCACCTATCTGTTCATCCATACTTCAGGCCTTTCCTAAAGGTTTTGTATGTCTGGACCCCATTATCAGTTCTCTGCCTTACCCTTTAGACTATCCACTGCATTAAGAGTGTTTACAAAGTTTCTAGTTCCAGTTAATAACTCATTGCAGGCTACAGGGTATCCACATTTTTCCACATTTAGACTACTTGCTTATCTTTGCAGAGAAGTGTCAGGAATCTCTCTCCTGGGTGAAAGATCTCTTATACAATCTGGGATTCCAAGAGAACATTCAAACATCTTGACTCCTCACTGTGTTTCTGAGGTGTCAGCTAGAAAACACAGTTCAAAGAGCTTTTCTATCTCTGTGAGGCAATACCTCAGGATTTTGGGTCTCGTGGCTTCTATGATTCCCATGATACTCCTGGCAAGACTCAACATGAAAAAGATACAGTGGATCTGAAGTCTCTTTGGTCCCAGTACCAGCACCCTTTGCCTTGTCATATCCCAGTACTGGGGTTTGTCAGAAGGGAATTCACTTGGTGGAGACCACAGATATCCCTAAATCCAGGTCTCCCCATCTTCCTCACTCTTTCAAAGAAGTCAGTCACCACAGATGTCTCAGACTTTGCTTGGGGAGCAGTTTCTGGAGGGATAATAGTGCAAAGTGTGTGGGAGACCAAGGACAGGTACAAGCACATAATATATAAAAAAGATGCTTGTCCTCATCAAGGAAGGCACTGACACTCTGAATCATCTTTGGTCCCCAAGACCTCTTCAAGTTGTTAGAAAAAATACCACAGCCATGTGGTACATCAACAAGCAAGGGAAACCAGGTTATACCCCCCCTCTGCTGACTAGCCATGTTAGCTTGAGATTTAGTTTTACAGCCTAATCTCACTCTACAGGCATCTTACATTCTATCAGAGCAAAACTGTGCAGCAGACAAGCTCAGCAGGACAAAGGTAGATCCGCATGAATGGAAACTCAATCATGGGGTCTTCCGACATTTCATCTGTCTGTGTGGAGTTCAAGTAGACCTGTTTGCCTCCTCTCTGAACAATCAGTCGGCTGGCAAAATTGTGCCCCAGGAATTTATACAAGAAGGCCTGGAAGACGGATGTATTTTCTTTTCCTTGGATAGGAATGTTCCTGTATGCTTCTCCACCTGTTCCACCAATATCCAAGGTACTTCAAAAGATTCAGAAGGGATCCCTTCATTGTAACTCCCTTCTGGCCCAGGCAACCATGCTTCTCCTTTCTTTTGGAAATAATCGGGGACAATTACCTCAAGCTTCCGCAGAGACTGGATCTACTCACACAATACCGGGGTTGTTAGATACACCCTGACCCCAATCAACTTCAGTTGACTGCCTGGATGATAGGATTTTAATTTCCTTTAGGCTGCATTTACTGAGGATGTGCAGCAGGTATCAATGGAGGCAGGAAATCCTGCTACTAGAAAATCATATATTAGCAAATGGAAAAGGTTTTCTAGTTTGTGCCAACATCATAATCAGCACCTATTCAAGGCTAGTTGTTCTCTCTTTTTTTTTACACTATTTGTGTGAATTACTATCCTATGGCCTTTCTTACTTCTCTTTGAAGGTTCATTTATCAACCATTTCAGCATGTCTGCCTATGGATCCCACTCTTTCAATGCATTCTCATGTCAAAATGTTTTTGAAAGGGTTTTGCATAATAGGCCTCCAAGAAAACAAGCGGCACCTTCTTGGGATCTTAATTTTCTGTTAGAGAAGGTAACTCTTGCGCCATTTGAACCAGCTAACATGGATGGCTTGAGGTTCTTAATGTTGTGAACTGTTTTACTGATTGCTCTGACCCCTGCAAGAAGGGTATCTGAGTTTCAAGCTCTTTTGGTCAGTCAACCCTATCTCATTTTTCACAGGGACAGAATTTCTTTGAACTAATCCTTCTTTTATGCCTAAAATAGGATCCGAGTTTATTTTGAGCCAACCTAGCCATCTCCCCATTTTCTTTCCTGAACCCTAAATTGAAAGAGAAAGGATAAACCATACCTTGGATGTCCGCAAACAAATCAGGTGCTATCTTGACAGAATTAAATCTATCAGGTCTTCGGATAAATGTTAATTTCTTGTGAAGGTAAAAATGAGGAATGACCTGTGTCAAAGCAGACTATTTCCAAATGGTTTCTAAGGCTGTTATTTTTTGTTATACTCACCACAACAAAACTATTCCAGGCTGGGTCATGGCCCACCCTACTTAGGGCCTTGACTTCATCTATGGATTTTTGTAAAGGTATCAAAGTATTCTATAAGCTGTAACTTGGTCTTCTGTACATACTTTTACAAATTACTATAAGCTTGATTCCTTCTGTAGGACTAGAGCATTTGTAAGGGCCATTCTACGGGGGTTCTTGGACGTATCTCCTTTCACCTCTCCAATGTAGTAAGCTAGATTAATCTACCCATATAACTAAGGCTACTGCAGCAGTGATCAGTATGCTGAACATAATACAGCTGTGTAAGTAAACTTACCATAAGAGTGGATGTTCAAATGATGACCGCTGCAGTAGCCGCTCACTCCCTCCATCCTGTTTTTTGGTGTACTGTTTATTCCAGGCTGTGGATATTTATTTATTTATTTTTGTTGTTGTTCCTAGCATTGTTATTTCAGGGCGTAACCTCACTCTGTCTGTTGTCAGGAAAGCTCTGAAGGGCCTGGTGCCCAAACTTGTCTTTTTAGTTAGCTTAACTGAAGCTGACTGATTATTTGGGCACATGGAAGGAACCCTGAAGCTTTGGAAGCTGTCCGGCTATTATATCCTTGGTAGGATATATAACCCGTATAGCTAAGGCTACTGCAACAGTGATCATTCAAACATCTACTGTTATGGTAAGATTACTTACACAACTTTAGTTTCCTTTACTTTTACCTCAGTAATTCATGTTTCTTTAAGTACCTGCTGCCGAGAGTTCTATTTCTGACCAGTCCTCTGTTTTAAAATTACAAAATGAAATCTTGAACTCTGTTTAAGTTCCCTTTCTTCTATTAGTGGATTTGCTGCTATAGGTATCTCCCTGCCTGTCTGCTCACAGTCATCCTTCCTTATTTTAATGGCTGGAATCTTTTGGCAACATTCCATATAATCCAGTGCGAGTTCTTCCTTTTCAGTTTCTGTATTGACTTTGTTCATTAACTTAACCGTTGAAGATTTTTGGTAAGCCCTTGATTTCTGATAACATTGCTGATTCTCTCTCTTCCAGCCAAAATCAAATTCTATTTCCTTTTCAAGTTTCTACATCTATTTCTTCCCCTTTGTCAGGACTATGTATATTTTAGCATCATGTCAGGGTTCTGCTCCCCTCCAATTTTAACTAAGGGAATATTCAGGGCATAAAGTATCTAACTTTGCTTCTTCCCCATATGTTTCCACAGTGCATTGAATTGAGGAAAGTCTTTGGCAATTATAGGTTCATAAGTTGCGGTGGTGGTGCTATGGTAGCGTTGTCACCTCACAGTAAGACGTCCTGTTCGATTCTCAGCTAGAGCGTCTTCTGTGTGGAGACATGTGTGAATGGGCGTACCTTCGTTGAAAGTTATGCGTCAGGGCCGAAAACTCAGCACGTAAAAATCTACTGCCAATCATTAGTGCACCGGAGTTCCGCTGTGGCGACCCGTAACCGAGAAAAGCCGAAAGACACAACAACAAGGTAGTTACTAGGTATACAGCCCAGGATAATGAGCCTAGCCCAAATTCCCAATTGTCCCAAAACACTGTGGTTGAGTGACTTGCTCGACGTCATACTGTAGGCAAATGAAGGCTGAAACCTTTACCACAATAAGTAGCTTGCTAATAGTTCACAGCCTTAATCCTGTTCGCCAATTGATAGACCTATGACATCATGTATTAAATTTAGTACCAAAGCTATAGGATGTATTAGTTTTCCAAGCAGAGTTTGAATCTCTACATATTTTATAGGTTACTCCTTCCTGTCTCCATGGATACATATTACTTCCTCTGCTGTATTATCTTTGTTTTGTGTCTATAGACATATGGTTCCTTAAATGCGATTGTGCTCCCAGAATCTTGTAGCCCTTTCAAGTCCTTCCCATCTACAAATATTGTACATTTGACTACTTTGTTGTGGTACCGAGACAATGGGCAGGATTCACGAAGGCTTGCATGGAGTCTAAGAGTAGTGTAAGACTCCATGCAGCCCTAGCGATCCAGGAACAGCCCAAAATTCCGTGTAAGAGACCAGCTAAAACGTCTCTTACACGGAGTAGGCGTGGATATGCTAATCACCTCACTTGCAGCCGAAAGGCATGCAGATGAGGTAGATTAGTGATCCAGGAAGCCCAAAGCAGCCCATGTAAGAGCCGTTTTAGCTGCAGAAATGTACTCAGTTGACAACTGAGTACGTTTCTGCAAAAAACACAATGGAGCCATGTCAGCTCCAAATAAAGGGTGCATATGTGTCAGGCAGCATGCCAATGGCCAAATATGTGGCCATTGGCAAGGTACCCTGATGCAAATATGAGAAATAATTTTTTTTTTTCAGCGATCGACGATGTTTAAACGCAGTGCAGCCCCACGCAAACGGGCTGCGCTATATAAAACATAAAAATGAAGGTTATAAACCCACAAATGTGGGTTTTATGCAATACATGGATTTACAATGCAGGGACCAGCAGACCAAAAACAACATGGCCACCGTTTAGTGGTTGCTAAGGGGGGAAGCTGAGTCTAAGACATGTAACTAAGCATTAGTAGGCAATCTGATGTAAATGAGTGTTAGGATACTGAATTCCACTGTCACATAGCAAATGAGCACATTCTGAGTAGTGTAGGAGTTACATAAGGGGGAGGAACAGAGTAGGAGATAGGTGACATCACAGGGGGAATGGCAGAAAGAAATGCAGTTCATTGGAGGTCAGTGTTACATGACAGATGTCAGACACATATCATGGAAAGAGGAGTGCCACAACATAAGCATGGGAAAGTCAAAAAATGGAAGGTGTACACTGTTGCTTACACCAAAGTTTCTTGCTGGGCGTGCATGCAAAGTGCGCCATGAGGCACAAGTAGGGCAGTGTCTGCGTGTAAGGCAGACTGAGCATGTGGGAGCCTGTTGGCAGACTTGTAAGACTGTTTGTGCTGGTGTGCGCGCGTTTTAACCCGAATAAGATGATTCTAAACCGTGTAAGCATGTGTGCGCACGTGTAAGCCACTGTGAGCATGTTTCTGCTGGTATGCGCGTTGCTCCCCCCTGAGGAAACAGAAAGGAAACAGGAAGCAACAGAATTAGTAGGAAGCTAGCAGGGAATACTGCTGGAGCTAGCAGGTGAAAACAATTAGAAGCAGGCAATTACACAGGCAGAATAGTAGCCCAGCCAAGCACTTAAAACTCTGCAAACAGCAGTGCAGGATGTTTCTCTCAAGAAACACTGCAAGACAGGAGTAAGCTATTAGAAGTGAAAACTGAAAAAGCTGAACTCAGAGCAGAAATGCTAGGGGCTGCCATAGCTGTCATAAGGAGACATAGGCTACTTGCTGAGGGTGGTGACAATGCAAATGGTGCCAGACAACCCAAAGTGAGGGGACGTAGAAGGGTGTACAGGCCCAGGGTCAGCTACCACGGGTTACATGAGCTGGAGATAGTGGAGCGCCATAAAGTGGACAGAGACCTCCTGCAGCAAATTGTCGAGCTGTGCAGGCCATGCCTCACACACAGAACCAACAGAGGGGAACCCATCCCAGTGGAAACCAAGGAATGTGTTGGCCTAAGAATAGTAGCAACAGGTACCTTCCAGAGACCAACTGGTGATATGATGGGGATATCACAGGCATCAGCCTCCAGGGCACTGCACCAGTTCCTGGATGCCATGTCAGCACATGTCGGTGATGTATATTTCCCTAATGCCCGTGAGGTATTGGCCAGCAATATGCGTCTCTTCCAGCAAATAGCAGAATACCCTGAGGTAGTGGGTGCAATAGACTGCACGCCCATACGCATCAAAGCACCAGCCGGTGAGCGGGGTAGGACCTACATTAACCACAAGGGCTTCCTCTACATCAACTGCCAGGTCATGTGTGATGCCCAGGGCATAATAATGAATGTGTGTGCTGGCTGCCCTGGGAGCTACCATGATTCCCATATCTGGCATTTGACGCAGCTGTACCAGACATTTGCCAATGGGGACATCCCACATGGACACCTAGTGGGGGATGCAGGTTATGCACTGGAGCCGTGGCTGATGACACCCATCAGAAACACACACACCTGAACAGGAACGCCATAATGAGGCACACGCACAAACACGTAATGTATTAGAGCGTGTGTTTGGGCTGCTCAAGTCATGGTTCCGGTGTCTGGACACATCTGGTGGAGCCTTGCAGTACTCACCAACTACATGTACCCAAATTGTCATGGTATGTGCTATGCTACATAATATGATCTTGCGAAAACAGCTGCAGCAGGACCAGCATAGGGCCGGGCCAAACAGCCCCCCACCATTGACAAGGCCATCACAGGCAGAGCATGACTCGGAGGAGGAACAACCTCAGCCTGCCCCAGTAGGCAGAAGGAGGCGTGCCCAGTATGCCCTGGCCTTGGCAAAAAGGCAACGCATAACACATACATTGGCTCAGTAGGAACCCTGGGAATGATACCCCTCTCTGACTCACTCATATAATAACAGGGATGCCTAAAATGACATAACCTGCTCTCAAACATGTACAGGGAGTGTAGTATGTGCATCCGACAGAGGCAGCCCTGCAGCACCACCTGAGGCATGAATGCCATGTGTTAAGCAATGTACCACCATGTAGTATATGCAAACTTGATCACTCTGACTAACATCCTACCCTCACCAAGCATGATGCAACAATATGACAATGAGATGATCAATTGCAATAATTGGCTGAAGTATTGCAGTTAGTCAAAGGGGATCCAATGTGTGCCAGCCTGGGATGACATGCTGAGCATGGCATGATGCTCCACCTGCTAGGGGTGGCGTGCACCTATCAGTCCAGGCCTTATGGATACTGGCAAAGGCTGTTGTTACCCACAGCGTGCCTTGAATAGGTAAGGCTCAAAACACAAACCCACCTCCATAGGTATCACAAGGGATAAGAACCTAGATGTAATGCTACCCAATGCCAGAAGTCTAAACAGCAAGATGCATGCAGTCTAAACTCCCCCAGTATGGAGAATGTTGATATCTGTCCTGTAACAGAAAACTGGGTCAAGCCTCACAACAGCACCCTAACACTACCAGGTTACACCTCATACTGTGCTGTACAGCCTCAAAACATGGAACAAGCTACAAAAGGAGGGTGACTAGCAGTAATTGTTAAGGATAACCACACCCCCATGTTGGTACCATAACAAGAAGCAACATGGTCTAGCCATGGTCAAGTAACAGTGGCTAAAACTGCCTCCCAATTTATGGCCTGCTACAGACTACCATCCTAACACCAGGAACTGCACTTGGCCTATGTTGGAATACATGAATATATCAAGCCCTCCAAATCACATTATATTGGGTGACTGATAATACCCAAACATAGATTGGGAGCATTATTGTAGCTCAAACACTGTAGGACAAAAGTGCCTAGAATCCATAAAACAAAATGTCCAGGAACAACGTCCACTCCCACAAGAGGGGTAAGCATTCTGGATGTGATAATCAGCAACATGGGTACTGGATGGCAAGATGAGAAGTGTATCCCTCACTGGTAAGACCAGACCATAGAGTAATCGCACCGGATATACACATCCTGACCACAGTCCCTGGCCAGAAAACCACAGTGAAAAACATGTGTAAAGCAAAAGTTGCACTCCTCCAAACTGATGTGGAATCCATTAAAGGCCCTGTGCAGGTGCATAATATGGGCCACACCTCAGAACCTGTTATACAGGCATTCCATGAACACTGCCAGGAATGCATGGATTATGCAATCCCAAATAAAACCAAGACACAATGCCATACACGCAGGCATATGGCATGGTGGACTCCAGCCATTACCAAACCATGCAAGAGAATGAGGAAGCTACTACATGATAGAGCAAACATAAAAAGGGAAGTAATCACTGATCAGTAGTATGGCAATAAAATATGTCCACTCATACAATCCACTAAGGCCAGCTACAACAAGTTGAATCTGTGAATCCTGAGGCAATATTACACCTGCCCCATGTACACCCTCACCTCCCCCCAAGAAATACAAATATATGTGAGAGATGCAACCATTTATCCAATCCGGAGGCTGAGCTCTCTCAACTCAGTACTGTCAAAACTAGACAGGAGGAGAAGGTAACCACACACACCACAAACCCAGTCTCACATAGACCTATCTCAACTGCAAACCAAAGACATAAACACAGAAAAACATTCCTGGAGGCCCTAATTACAAACACACCACATCAACAGAGGACTCCAAAGCAGACACCCAAGCAACCACTACCTCCAAACATAGCACATGCAACACATAGTACACAAAGCTGGTGTGCCAAACAGTCACAGGCCAGAAGGAGAAACAACATGCCTGATACAGTTGTAATAGGTGACTCCATAGTCAGACACACTGCTGTCCCGCTCACCAGACTGAACAAGGGAAAGGGTACAGTAAGCTGCCTGTAGGCTGTTACAATACGCCACATAACACAAGTACGCAGGTCACCCCAAAGCAAGTAGAACTATGATGCAGTCATTGTCCATGCTGGTGTGAATGACCTGAGATGTACCTCCCCAGACTACATGAAAAGAGACATAGATGAGCTCTCCGATTATGTAGTCCAGGCCGGTATGACACTGACCGTGTGCAGCATCCTACCCTCACCAAGAATGTTGCCACAGTACAAACACAGAATGATCAGCTTTAACAAGTGGCACAATTACTGGTGTCATTCCAAGGGGATCCAATGTCTGTCTGCTTGGGATGTCCTGTTTGACAAGCCACACTGCTGTGCCAGGGATGGCTTGCACCTGTTACCCCTGGGCGTCTGGATATTGGATAAGGCTCTTGCCACCTCCATAGAGTCTTTCGTAGGCAAGGCTGAAAAGACTAACCCACCTCCATAGAAAACATAAGTGGAAAGAAACATAAGGGTAATGCTGCCCAATGCCAGACGTGCAAACCTCAACATGCATGCTCCCGAGGCCCTCCCCAGTATTGAGAACATCGATGTCCGTGCAGTGACAGAAACCTGCAGCAAGGCTCCTGACAGCACACCAGCACTACCAGGTTATACCTCATATCATGCATTATGGCCCCAAAACCTGGACCAAAACATAAAAGCATGGGGAGTATCCATATTCAGCACAGACACCCACACGTCCAGGTAACTGACATTGCACGAAGCATCGGAGACCACCCATGTGCAACTAACCGTAGGCAAAACTGCTGTACAGTCTGTAGCATGCTACAGACCACACTCACACACAGGAACCCCACTCAGCCGTCCTGAAGACACTGGACAGTATGAATGTCTCACCAAATACCAAACAAGGTACTCACAAATTACCACATAGGTGGTAATCCATTATGTATGGAAGGAGTAATCAGGGACCTAGGGACACAAATGGACAGTAACCTGTCATTTGACACTCACATTGCCAACGTGGCTAGGAAGACTGTCTATATTGGACACCATATCATGAAAGGATTCACATCTACGTCAACAGAGGTCATTGTGCCCCTATACTGTTCTCTTATCAGACCCATAATCTAGTACAATGCCTCATTTGGGATGTACCTTACCCGACACCTACAGCAGTTAGAAAGACCTCAAAGGTACCTCACCAAGAGGATAAAGGGTCTCAAATATTTGTCATATGCTGCCTGGCTGTAGACACCCCAGCTGTATGCAGTCACATACTGCCTATGTAGAGGCATTGCATGCCTGTTGTACAAGGCCATGTCCAACACAGGAGTAATGGACATGCTCCATCCCAGAAAACCCAATTTCATCGGAGCTGTGAGAGTGAGAGATGTCAACCTCAACACATAATGAAATAGGATGTGCTGGAGGGACAGATACATAACCCAGAGGCTCCCTACACCCTGGAACGGAATCCCATTCCATGTTAGGCAGAGCCCCTCACTGACTCTCTTCAACAGGAATCTTGCCAAGTGGATGGATGATCGTAGATGTACACTGGGGGTCTTCAATGTGTCACATCCAGACAGAGGCACAGTAAATTTAAATCATAAATGGCCATAATATTCCCATAGCAAGGGGTGGCGAAAGCCACACACACTCTGGCTAGGCTTAGAAATGCCCTAGGGCGGATAGCCTGGTATGAACCTATGAAGATACAAATTGTACAGGACACAAAGGATAATCACAAGGCTTTCTTAACTGATGGTAGGAACCTTGTTGGGAATTCACAGATATGCTCTGAATCACTCAAATATTACAAACAACATACCAAACACACACACATATTGCCAACATCCAACCTGACAGGTGCAGTGCAAATCCCCCCCCCCCCAATGCAAAATATCTATCCCAGCAGAGTGCTGGCCCCCTGACATTGCAGATGCTGAGGGTAACAGCCAGCATCTACAAAGCAAAACACACAGCATCAATGGTATGAGATGGTGTCCTGGGCTGAGTCCAACATGGACTCCAAGAAGAATGGAATGCCAAATAACACTACTGCTCAATGTCAGCCTTACCACAGGATATGTACACAAAGAGCAGTGTACAACAACAGTGGTCCTTCTCCGCAAATATGTTGCCTGAATGGATACTGCAAACTACCACCCCAGAATGCTGACAAGCTTGGTCTGCAAAGCTATGGAAAGGATCAGCATGTACCTCAGACATAAATATATTGGGGACCTACTGACACTGGACCCTACACAGTGTGGCTTTCATAAGTGCAGATCCTGCCCCTTAAACATGTTTGACTCATTTGAAACAGTCATTAAGGTTATTGATGAGGGGAATGTGGTCCACACAGCCTAGCTGGACCTTGCAAAAGGCTTCCATACAATACCCCACGTGTTCATTATAGATAAGCTCACCAGCTTAAATATAAACCCCTATGTCAGTAGAGGGGTTGCAAACCAGACCAAGGACAGAACTGACATGGTCAGAAATGCTGCAGCCATGTCAGACTACAAACAAGATGCAACTGGCATCCCACAAGGCTCGGTCCTGAGACCTCCCTTGTTTGGTATATATGTCCCATAGGTACAGGCCAACATGGAAGGACTGTGTCGCAACAAATTTGCAGAAGACTACAAACTGGACACCATATCTGACCCTCCAGCTGACACAAGCATCCCACAAAAGGGCCACATAAAAACAGACAACTGGTGCCATAGCCATGTCAGCAAGCTAATTGCAGAAAAGTGTATAGTCAACCCCTGTGGATATACAGTAAGTGCCCACCAATTACCACATAGGTGTTAACCCATTAAGTACTTAAGATGTAATAAGAGACCTGGGGACACAAGTTGATAGATATCTTGCATTGGACAAGCATGTGGCTGTAGTGGTTACAGAAGCATACCATATACCCACCTAATCATGAAGGTAGTGAGATCTAGATCAGGGGAGGTCATTGTGGCTCTGCAGTCATCCTTCATCAGCATCACAATTGACTACAATGGCCCCTGTGGGATGTACCTCAGCAGACACCTCCATCAACTGGAAAGACCCCAAAAGTACCTCACCAGGAGTATCAAAGAGCTTGAACAGATGCCATGTGTTGCCTGATTAAACAAACTGCAGCTCCACACACTGCCATACTGCCCACCCAGAGGCAAGCTGTGCCTGATGTATAAAGCCATGTCCAAGCTGGAATCAATGAACATGCTGCACCTTGTACAATCTGAATGGCAGTGAGCTATGCACATGAGAGACCTGAACCCCAGCACTGACATACATAGGACAAGCTGTACTGAATGATCCATAACACAGAAGCCACCCCCACTCTTGAGTAAACTCCCAGTACAGGTTAGCCAGAGAGTCACCCATCGACTCTCCTCAAGAGGAATCCTGATGAGTGGATGGGAGATGGTAGGTTTACCCTGGGTATCACTGTTATGTCACAGGTAGACGGAGGCACAGTATACTAACCATGACGTATGTCATGGCAAACTCCAGTTACAATGTGTGTCGAAGGACAAACGCACTCTCCGACTAGCATTAGAAATGGCCTAGGGCACATCGCTAGTGTTTGCCAATGTCCACCTATGTTGTGGAATACACTTCCAATGTTGGACAAGCCTGGTTTAAGTAGTCCATATCTGAACATAATGCAACATGGTCATATGTGCACAACTGGCCCCTAAACAGTCTGTTGTGCTCACTATGAAAATATAAAGCAGTGATAGGACTAAAGCCCAGGATACTGTCCACCACAGTGAAAGTACTGAACCAGTACACTATATGGTACTACAGTGTTGGGTCAGTATGAAAGGATGTTGACAACTGTATGCAAAGTATCCCATGCAAACCCTGCAGGCACAGTATAATCCCTATTGTGTTCAGACACGAAGCAGTTGGCCAGTAAGTACACAACATGACACCCAACACACAACCATAAACGTGAGATATTGTTGAAGTTCACACTCATCCACATATGTGGTGGACTGCAGAGTTCAACATATGGAAAGCTCACACTGGGCATGCTCGCTCACTTTGATAAATGAGACATATGTCAGACAACATGCCATGGAAAGGCTGAACTGGGCATGCTCACACACTTAGGCCATATCTCAGTTTAGCAGTTGGCCACACATATCTGGTATTTGTACGTGTCATTCCAGGAACCAACCACATTACAGCAATCTGCCCAGTGCACACAGTTAAATGACTACACAGACATAAGTGATATAGTGGATCCCCCTCATATTCAAACATCTTACACAGATACACAAGTTGTTCATAGAAACAGGGAATGCTATGGCAATAAAGACCTGCAAACAGCCTATCAGCAACAAATATTGTGCATCTGACAATTAAATATATGGGTGTAGAGGTCAATACTAGGCTGTTTGCCCTAGGGAATGAAAGCTTAGCCAGAGTGTGCTTGGCGTCTGCATCCCCAGTACAGTAGGCTACTGTGCCACTGTAAAGTAGGTCACATAGGGCACCGTTTGAGGCTAGTGTGCTGTGCCTCCGTCAAGCAGGGACACAGTGGAGATCCCAGGGGTTGAATTTGCTATGCCACATCCATGTTGTTGGTGTGTGCTGGAAGAGGGTTGGTGAGGACCTCTAACAGTAAGTGGGCGTCAATAACAGACTGAGGGGAGCCTTATCTGCAGTGTCTGGACAATTTCACTGTCAACACGTTGTCGTGATGATTAAGAGGGATTGAAGTGTCGTGCCAGTACTGTTCAGAGATGTCCTTCCTCTGTGGGCTACTGCTCTGCAATGTATTAGCTCACTCCATCTGTTGGACAGCTCATATATGGCTGGTGTACACCTGACAGGGTGTCCTGTTGTGGGGGAGTCATGGGTATTTTTGCGATAGCATGATCAATGCAAACCTTCCACATGCTCATAGAATGCAATTGTCAAGGATTATGCAGAGTGGCCTGTATACTCCCCCAGCATGGGTCCTTTGAAGTCTTCCACCCCAGTCTTCACAAGTGCAAAGTCTGCTTTTGAGAAATACACTTTGTTTGCAGTGACAACCTTGCCTGGGGGTGGGGATGGGATATGGATGTCCAGGGAAAGGTGGGTATGGTCAGATATCAACAACGGTGGTCTACCTCTGGTGTGGAACAGTGAGTACCCATGTTGCAGATGGTCAGGTGCAATATGTATTCCCCCTTGTGGCTGTGGTGAGTGGTCCTGCCATAGCACATGGACTCACAAATTGTAGTGGCTGTAGGGTAATGTTGTAGAGGCCTGAGTAGTTCCCACACACAATATACCTGTA
Source organism: Protopterus annectens (assembly GCF_019279795.1). NCBI lineage: Eukaryota > Metazoa > Chordata > Ceratodontiformes > Protopteridae > Protopterus > Protopterus annectens. The sequence continues at coordinate 1,148,546,779 of NC_056745.1, read as the reverse complement.
CCTGACATTAACAACTGGAATGGTGTATGTGAACACCTTCATATCTTGGCACTGTTCCCAGGGAAGCAAAGTGTGTGTCCCAGATGTGGGAGGGGTGGTCTGAACTGGTTGTGTTGTGTGTTACAGGTCCTGTGGTCACGAAGCATGGTATAAAACATAACCTGCCAGTGCTGATGTGCATATCTGACCCTGAAGTAGGTGGCTGCAAATGCATATATATGCTATCCCCTACCTGTCAGGTAGTAATAAATTTACATACCTCTGTATAAATAATGATGTCAGCACCCTATAAATACTGCAGGTGCAGAACAGATGCCCAGTAATTTGGATAGTGTGCTCTGCTAATGCGTCTCCCTCAAGTGTCATAATATAGTTAGGAAGGGGTTTGAATCCTGCAAATGCTCAGTGTGTGTGTGTGTGTGTGTGTGTGTGTGTGTGTGTGAGCGGGGTTGGTGTGTGTGCAGTTCTGTGTGAGAGAAATGTCCCTTTTGGCAACTAGGAGAACACACTACAGGATGCACATTCCCCTTTCTAAACACTGATGATGTCAGCACCCTATAAGTACAGCAGAAGAAGGGAAACCTCCCAGTAATGCGAATAGCACGCTCCGCTAATGCGTCCGTCTCGAGTATCATAACATAGTTAGGTAGGGGTTTGAATCCTGTAAATGGCAAGTGTGTGTGTTTGGGTGAGGGGGGGTTAGTGTGTGTGCAATTCTGTGTGAGGAAAATGTCCCCTTTGGCAACTAGGAGAACACACTACAGGATGCACATTCCCCTTTCTAAACACTGATGATGTCAGCACCCTATAAGTACAGCAGGAGAAGGGAAACCTCCCAGTAATGCGAATAGCGCGCTCCACTAATGCGTCCATCTCGAGTATCATAACATAGTTAGGTAGGGGTTTGAATCCTGCAAATGGCAAGTGTGTGTGTTTGGGTGAGGGGGGGTTAGTGTGTGTGCAATTCTGTGTGAGGAAATGACCCTTTTGGCAACTAGGAGAACACACTACAGGGTGCACATTCCCCTTTCTAAACACTGATGATGTCAGCACCCTATAAGTACAGCAGGAGAAGGGAAACCTCCCAGTAATGCGAATAGCGCTCTCTGCTAATGCGTCCGTCTTGAGTATCATAACATAGTTAGGTAGGGGTTTGAATCCTGCAAATGGCAAGTGTGTGTGTGTGTGTGTGTGTGTGTGTGTGTGTGTGTGTGTGTGTGTGTGTGTGTGTGTGGGGGGTGGAAGTAGGGTGTGTGCAATTACATGTGTGAGAGAACTGACCCTTTTGGCAACCAGTACAACACACCAGCTGCTGCATATTCCAATTTCTACACAGAGATTATGTCAGCACCCTACAAGTACAGCAGAAGAGGGCAAATCTCCCAGTAATGCAAATAGCATGCTCTGCTACTGCATCTCTCACTACTGTCATAGCACAGTTAGTTATGGCTTTGAATTTCACACATGCTACGTGTGTTTTTGTCACACAGAATGCCCATGTGTGTGGGTTGTTGTCCACAATAATGCATGACCTCGATTAAACCAGTAATGGCAATGGACACAGATGATGTATGTGTGTGCCAAATACACATATGTACCTGTGACCTTCAATAGTTCCCATGTCTGACGCCTGCCACATGTGAATACCTGGTATTTGCACTGGATAACATTATGACTGTGGTCTTCTGTGCAGGTGCTGCATGTGGTATGTGTATATACAGTGTGAGTTGTATATGGTATCATCCTAGCAGCGAGGGATACACATCTGGTCTGGGGCATATAGTCTACATGTTGTTGATGAACAGGTGCTGCATGTTTTCACCTGTTGTGGGAGTGGTAACAAGTTGTTCCATAGCAATGCAGTGACTACATGTTAGGAACCTTTCAGCTAGGGTGTTGTAGCTACAGTAATTCATCAGCATTCAGTAATACTTCAGCATTCTTGGTGAGGGTATGATGCCAACCAAGGTCAGGGTCATACCAGCCTGTGCCACATGCTCAGAGTGCCCTTCTATGTTCCCTATCATGTAATCCAGGGAGGTACATCACAGGTCAGCCATAGTGGCATGGACAATTACTGAGTCATATGTGTCCATGCCTCTGACTGACCTGTATGCTTGTGTTATGTGGTGGACCATAGTGCCCCACGGGCATATCACTGTGACCTTCACCTCGTCCAGCCCGGTGAGCGGGACCTCACTGTACCGGACAATAAAGGTACCTAACACAACTGTAGCAGCTGTGTTGTCTAGCCATACAGTCTGTGACTGTTTGGCACACAGGATTTGTGTGCTATGTGTTGCACGTGCTGTGTTCCAGCTTAACGTATGCCTGTGTGCCAGCTGCAGAGGTGTGTGCAGCTTAGGCAGGATGCTATTCTGAGGCTCCACAAATGCCCCAGTGTGTTCATGTGTTTGGATTGCTGTCAGTGTAGGTCTACATCAGACTGGTATTGTAGTCACTGTAGTATTTCATGCTACCTGATAGGTTATGCCAGTACTGGGTTCAGAGTGCTTAGTCCCCAGTTTGGCTATGTGGTTGGATCTCATACATGTGTTGTACGTCCATGTGTAGGGGAGAGGGTTGACTGTGTACATGTGGCAGCTGTGACATTGCCACATGACTCACATATTCCACAACTGTACCATAGAGGTGAATGACAAGTGACCTTTGCACATGCTACCATAGTATTGTGATTGTCATGGTGATTAACAGCACATATGGCCAATGGGAAACAAGGTACAGAAGGTGAGTATGTGTGGGTGTAGTGCCTGTGATTAGTTAGCACTGGCATATATGACTGCACATGTGGTCAAATGCCAGGAAAGTCATATGCAATGTGTCACAGGCAACGTACATGCGAACAGGACAAACAGTGACGTTCTGTCAAGTGAGACATGGACATACATATAGTAAGATATGCAGATGTCACTAGGAGTCCACAGAAGCTCTGTAAATCTGCATTGCAGGTGGGATCAGTGTTCCAGGGTAACTGCAAGCAAACATGCATGCAAACAAAGCTACAGTAAGCAGGGCTGCATGTAGTCCATTGTACAACAAACAAGCTGTACCACTTCCAGTAGGTCACAGTGCAAATATGCAGGCATTATACACATGTACATGGAAATACACAGGTCAGATGGCCAGGGTCCAGTCTCAGCGCACACAAGTGTACAGACCATGTACCGTCAGGATGTACAATAACCGGATGGAAACCCAGGTGCTCATACCTGCAGTAATGCACATGTCAAATAACAGACACTGAGCCTTCACTCAGTGGTTCCATACTTAGTAGGATGTATGCTACCTGTCCTGCCACCACAGTATCCCTGACATTTATGGGGACTCTCCCTCCTGTGAAAGTTAGTTTTGTGTGTTGGGGCTGTCTAGCATGGTATGAGATGTGAGCTTGCAGTGCTAGGGTGCTTCTGTGTGTCCTGTACCAGTCGTGTAGTACTGCACACATATCAACATCCTCAAACATCCGTATTGCAGAGTCCAGTGTGGGCAACATGCCACTTGCAGTTTACATGTCCATCATTGCGTATCAATACTTTCATTACCTTATCCCCTGTGCTATCTATGTATGTAGCCTTCTGTTAACATCCTTACCACCAGTATGCCAACATGTGGAGATGATGCACTATGGTACTTACCATGAGTGTAGACAACAGTACAAGACAATCATACCTTTACTGCATCATGCATGCTGGGATATACCCACAATTATATCAGCACACAGTACTGTTAACAACATGATACTATTACTACATGTCTATGTAGTCACCCTGTGCATCAGCAACATGTTAACCTGTACCTGCACTGATGTTACAGATTGCAGGAGGTGGCACAGTTTCATCATATGCACAGGGTGTGAACTTGGTATGCCTGAGTCTGCCACTGATACCACCAATTGACATGTATGTGTGTTGGTGAGGGACAGCAGTACAAGGTGGGGCAATGTTGATGCAGTGTGTGTGTATGCGGTAGCCCTAGGTGTTGTCAATTCGCATGTGTGTATGGATGCACACAGTTCCACCTCATGGCTGCCATATACTGGTGTTTGTGGACAGCCACAGACTGTACCTGCCAGGTCATACAGATGAGTGTCTCTGGCCATGGACATGGTACTTGTGCCTTGCAGGGGTGCTACGGACCGTATCCGGTACCAATCCAGACTGGGTACTGTCATCAGAAGCAGGTGTTCATTGACTGGACACAGATCCCTGTCGGGCCTGTCCAGAGCCACGTGCACGTGGTCTCCTGGGGTGGTCTGATGACAGCACAGACCCAGCATTGCTGGGGCTGCTGCTGGCACTATGGGGGCGGCCGCGGCCCTGTTGTCCGCGATGACTTCCAGCTGCTGCTGTTGCTGGCATACGCCAACGTCGATGCCTCAACCGTCCACCATTGCCTTGGCTCATGGACATGTAGTTGTGGAACCAATCTAATATGTCCCCACAACGTCTGTCTGACATCTGTGAAATTACGGATGGCAGCCGCAATGTCACGCATACTGTCAGTCATGGCTGTGCGACATGCTGTCAGCTCCCTCAGGCCCTGTCTGGTGTACCGTTCCATACGTGACTGTGCCTGCATGACAGCCCGAAACATAGCTGAGGTTGTAAGCCCTCTGTGGGCACGTCTGACAGGGGCAGTACGCCCACAGATGCTCCCATGAGAACCCCTGGACATCTGTCTGTGTGGTACCATCTCAGGGCCATGCCCATGGCTGCTGTGTGGGGAAGCATGTGCCACAGATACCACATTACCCTGGTCAATGCCCACTGTATCCTGTCCATCACCTAGGGGCATCGGTGACAAAGGGTGTATTGGCAGGATGACTGTGCGCATTGATTGGGTTGACAGCTGTGTACTGTCAATTGGCTGACCAATGACGGACTCTGGCATACCTTCCTGCGCCATTACACAGATGTCATCATTATCAGTACCTGTGGCACCTGATTCAGGTTCCCTGCTGCATGACACCAGAGCAGCACCAGAACCTGTGGGAGGGAAACAGGAAACACAGTTTACAATGTCTACACAATGTTACCAGTGATGCACACATGCACACTTGCACACACTTGCACACTTGCACACTACTCAGTATGCGAGATATCAACACACAGACACAGACACACCTGCATGCATACACAGAGCACTACTCAGTGAGCCTAATATTACTATTACTATCAAGACTATTAAAGGTATTGTTAATACACACTCACCAGCATGGATAGGCTGCATTGCTGTTACACCGGAGGGACCTGCAGAAGTGAGGAAATTAATGTCAGTGGGCACAACTGTGCCATTGTTACTGAGTATGGTACAGGTCAGTAGTACAACAGTCGCCTTTCACAGGTCAGCTGCTGATATTGAGAATATCACACTTGCACATTAAATACTATGATGACAGCTACAAACCAAGGACACACCTCACACATGCATTAACTAACAGTGTACACAACAGTCAACTATACATATGGCATATTACCTGCACGCTCGTAGTCTTGCTGCTGTGTAGCTCCAGCCTCCATCATAATGCAGGTCTGCTGCTGTTGTTGTTGTTGGCGGGCTGGAGCCACAACACTTAAGAGTAGTCCCTCCAGTCTGGTGAGTGGGGGATGTGTAGCCACCCCACCACCTGTGGATATCCGACGCACGCTGACGGACATTTCTGATTAAATCACTGCAGTGATGTCGTATCTGCTCATATGTCCTGTTATGCGTGCCTATGTCATTTACCCGACGGACCAGGTCTTGCCACAGTGCAGCCCTCTCCTGCTGATTCTGGCTGGTGCAGGAAAAGAGTATTGCATAATCCCGCACCAGGCTCTGGTGTATTTCCTCATCCTCAGCTGCAGAGTACGCTGGATTGTGCTGGTGAGCCATGGTCCTGAAAAAGGAAATAACATGATATCAGCAAAATATGTCAGCAGAATTTGGCACACATACTACACATGCTACTCGACTGTTGTGATACAACATATTTCACATATATAGCATCTGTCTGTCTATTGGTGGATACACATGTAAATGGCCAGGTATCAGTGCTCAGCCAACAACTGTGCAACAGTACCTGGCACACTCCATACGACATACTACCAAACCCCAGCAGTCAGAACACTGATTCAGGTCCAAAGCACCTCCTCACTCTGGGGGTTTGTATCGAGGTACTGTATGGGGTACATCATCAACTACTGTGAGCTGACCACAAACTAATTGTCCTGGATATACATATCCCACCTCCACCACCAGCACAAATGACTACAGTGAATAACATTTCAAATGCAAACTTTACACTTCGTAACACTGACATGGTATCCTTTAAGCCCACTGGGCCAGTGGAAGACACAACCCACAATGCTGACCCCTTCACAAATAATTTCTACGGACATCTCCGAGAATGCATGGATCATGCAATCCCATATAAGACCAAGACACTCTCCACAAAGGGAAAGCATCCTGTCTGGTGGACCCCAGCCATAGACAGATTGTATAACAAAAGATGGAAGCTACTGCAAGACAGAGCATAATTCCATAAAGGGAAGGCATGTCTGATCAGCACTAGTAAGGAGCTATTTTCTCTCATACAAACATCCATGGGCAACTTTGAGAGGGAAATCAACGGGGACACTACAGATAACCACAAGGCCTTCTTCAGTTATGTTAGCAACCTGGTCAGAAACCCTCCAATATGCTCATAGTTAGTACACAACAACAAATAATTCACTGAACCCACAGATATTGGCAACATTGTGGCAGACAGGTTCAGTGCAAGTTTCTCCCCTTCCTCTCCCCCAAACTAAGACATACTTATCCCAGCTGACTGTAACCTCCCTGTCATCACAGATGTCCAGGTGAGAGCCGCCCTCAGAAAAGCAGAAAACACAACATGAATGGGACCTGATGGTATCCCCAGTTGCATGCTACATGAACTCCAAGAGGAGCTAAACACACATATAGAAGTGCTATGTAACACTAGCCTGACTACAGGATATGTACCTGTACACTGGCGTACAGCAGCAGTGGTTCCACTCCACGAAGGAGGAACCTCTACATACCAATACAATACAACACAATACAATACATTACAATACAATACAATACAATACAATATGCTATTGCCCATGGGACTACAGCAGCATACTGTTCTGCTACCCTGACCATTGTGACACATGTGATGTGATGGTACCTGCTCCTGTCAAACAGTTACACAGGGTGACTCATATGGCATATTACCTATCTGACTAACATTCAGCAGGGGTATGTGTGACATGTACTCATGGGGAGTCTTGCTTCTTAATGCTGTGTGGTTTATTGCAGGGTATGTCTTATCTGTGGGTAGGAACCTGTACCTCCGCCATGTGCTCTCTACTGCGGTGTCACGGACGACACACAGCAGTCATATAGGTTGTGGATGGTGTGAGGTGTTACTATGGTTGTTGGACATCTGTCATGGGTGTGACTTAAGTATGTAAATCCAGGAGTGGTAACCTCTATATGGGTAGTATGTGTGTACTCTGTGGTGTTGTCAGTCACTGTGCATTGGTAATGTGTTTGAGTGCATTGTCACAGTGTTGTACATGTCACTGTGTCCTTTTCCATATCTGTAGCTGTCATGTGAGGTACATACTGTGGCAGCCATTGTGTGGTGTGGAGGGGTACACTGACCTACATGTCCATAGCTGACACACCATGTCTGCTGACACATACCATGTGCAGGTATTCCAGGAATAGTGTGCCACTGTGAATATCATTGGGGGGACTATTGTACACATTTATGACCCTGTTCACCCCTGACACATGCAGTGGTGGGCAGCCATTCACATATCTGGTAGTTACTGGTGTAGGTGATTTGAAATGGGGTATGGTACTCCAGTTTTGACACTGGTGTTTTCTCCATGCCTTTGTCACCAGGCACCTGTTGCAATACATCTGTACACATGTGCCTCACTCAGAATATATATACATCTCTCTCTCACCCTCTCTCTCTCTATATATATATATATATATGTCTATATATATATATATATATATATATATATATATATATATATATATATATATATATATGTCTGTATACATATACACATATATATATCAATGTACATATATTGCTATAGATATGGAGAGAGGGGGTGTGACAGAGAGGGGGTGAGAGTGACAGAGAGGGGGTGGGACAGGGGGAGTGTGAGATCGTCATATACAGTCATATCTGTAGATAGTCAGATCTGTCTGTCTATGTATATGTATATATATCTACATATATCTATATCTGTATGTGTGTATTACATATATATGTTTTTTCATATTCTATCTATCTACATCTGTCTATGTATTCCTACATCCCTCTCTATATATGTATACATATATGCATATTATATATATATATATATATATATATATATATATATATATATACATACATATATTGACATACATATGTATCCATATGACAGATAAGTATATCAACATGTTTGTTTACAAAACTGTATACACACACTAACATACTGCTAAACATACATAACTGTGAAACCTACTTTGTACATTGCACTACAACCTACATTCAACCTACATTGATATGTGTACATAGATGCCATCACATACATATGTATGTACAGTCCTCTGCCCTATGCACATCTTCATATACATATGGATACAGACCATGACACATATGGAGGGTTCACAGTATGTAGACTTTTAAAGTATTACTTTACATTACCTGTGTTTGTCACAGCTGCTTGCGTTGCCATCTGGTTTGGTGTCCTGCTGCTCCAGTTGCCAGTTGTCAGCTTTCCAGTGGTTGTTGATGACTGGTTTTGTTTGTATATGTTTTTTTTTTCTCTCTCTCTCTGTCTCTCCCTACATCCACAGGGTGCAATGAAAGTATTGCGTGTGTGGACTGGGAGTACAGCATGCTTTTGTACGTATCTGCATATGTCCATGTGATGGCCTCTGCACCAATTGTTAGCCAGCATTTGCTAATTGCATGCAGCCAGTTGTGTATTGATTGCAGTTCTCACTGTGATTCCAGGACAGTGCTATAAAAAGGTATGTGAGATAGGCGTAGCCCTTTCAGAGTTTAAGGGCAGGGACCATGCTGGTATGCTGTGGACACTGTTCTGTGAGTGTAAACGTTAGTATCCCTCTCATATTTCTGGCTGTGTTGTAGATAAACATTTCTCCATTCATTTCTCCAGTTTCCTGTACTAAGTGTGTATGTACACTGACACCTAAGACTACTACTACTGTTAATGTGGGGGTGTGTGCTTTCCTGTGGAACATGTGGTGTAACTGGTATATAGCAGTGACTCTTGCACTTTGTTGCTATGGCTTCAATATTTGCCCTTTACATTCACTACTTGTATGCCTTCTAGGTGTCTTGACTGTAGTGTGTTGCTGTGGCTTTCCTAATTTCCATGTACATTCACACCTTAGAATGCTTGCTATATCTGCTAGGGTGTTACTGCATGCAGTGTGATCTGGCCATGGTGTGGGCCTTGGCATCTATTAGGGTATTTGAGTATGCTGCTGAGCAGGCCCCAAAGACTCTCAGGTGCATCTTTTATCTGCCTCATGGAATGTTACATATCAGTGGGGTACACCCATTAAATTGTCTGGTATTCTGCAGTTGTGACTGTGGGATAGCATGAGCATATGTATTACTACACTATTTCTGCCGTGCAAGTGGTGCATACTTTCAGTACTTCATAGTTACCATTGCATGTGTTGTAACACCTTTCTGCCTACTGTTTGTACATTTCACAGGAAGTCTGTGGGGCATCCCTGTAACTCAGTCACTGTTGCTATGTCTAGGCTCTTAACTATTCAAATATGGCAGTGTCAGACCTCTCAAGTGTACAGATATTTGCAGGTTGTCCACATTTTTGCCTCATATTTTGGTCAATATCTCATAAACAGCTTTTTCTGACAAATCACTGTGGGCTCAAGTCAGACTATAGTGACAAACATTTCAGTTTCAGACTTCATACCCTTCCAAACATCCAACAAAATGCAGAACCTGTTACTCTCTCAACTGTCTAAGTTTGTTGTAGCATTATTTGGAATGTGTCCCTGTTTTTGGCCCTTTGCTCCACATTTTTTATTACTTAGTCCGGATGTGTTCCTGTAAGAGGTTGTGGGGTATGGGCAGTGATTATCCTGCTGTGAGTATGTGTGTGGCTTGCAAGGTGCTACAGTGACATAATTACCTACTAGCTACCAACTAGCATGGCTGTTTCTGTTCACACACTACTATTCTAGAAATCCACTACATTTGGCAGTAAATATACATGACATGCTTTGTGTACTACACATTCTATATTCCCTTTACATTCATTCCTACTATTACATGATATATTTATTGTAGCACAATGTTCTTATATAACAGTCATGGCTTAGTGGTAAGTCATGCAGACTACTGTTTCCAAGGTCCTGGGTTCGGGACTGACAGTGGGATTTTATTTTGCTTTTGAGCAGACTACAGGACTTGTCATTCAGAGTGACTAAGGCACTTTTAAGCAGTTATAACCGGGTTAGCGCTGGTTTGCGTAGAGCTCACGCATGCGCACTGGCATTCATCTCCGCGCACACCCACTTACAACTGCTTAAAAGTGCTTACTCTTGCGCACACCCGCGCTATTTTCTTTGAAAGAAATGAAAATGGGGAGACAGGAAAGTGGTGAAAAAGGGGTCACAAAGAGGGTAAGACAGTAGGGAAACAAGTTCGGGTTTTGCAGGAGGGATGTAGGTAAGGCCCATAGCTGCTCATTTCTTCATCAGCAACAGCTGTGCGTAATTTGGTGTGACATTTGAAACCTTCCACCCCTGAGAGAGGTGTGAGGACAACAATAATACTTGTTGTACAGCCAATTGTAATTGACAGTTTCCATGTCCAGCAGACATGTGTGCGAAATGGGCAGCTATGTATGGGGCGTAATTTTTTTGTGGGTACAGAGTGCCTTTTTTTTTCAGGTGAGAGTGGTATGTCAGGTACAGGAAGTCGGTATAGCTGGGGAGGTAGGTTGGGTAGGTTAACAGACAAGACAAACAAGACGCATACAGGGGCGGTGTATGACACAAGTGGGGGGGGGTTACACAATTGACGGGGATGGATGTTTGGATATCTAGAGCCCATGAGCCCACAGATGGCAACAGTGGAACTGATATCCCCACCCATGGGCAGTTGCCACTGTGCCTTCACTGCCCAGGGCGAGGCTGTGCTGGGGGCTGTGTAGGCCGGACAGCAGGCACGCCCGTTAGTTGTGCCACCTGTGCCTCAAGCTGGCGTAGGGGCCCAAGAACAGCTTTTCGGATCTCCCTACGCACCACAGTCCAGACACTATGGAGGGTGAGTGGTTGTTCTCCTCCGGCTGCACTTGCAGAGGGGGGACGACCCCCATCCTCTGCAGCGCTTCCACCCGCAGGTGGCACAGGGCCACCGGAGGAGGGTCCGGCCTGGGCACTACTGCCAGGTGCACTCGCCAGCTGAGGAGGGAGAGGTGGGTCCACTGAAACCCGCCTTCCCTGTCATCCTATGTTTTGCATTATGTCATGACAGTTTGGGTTAGTAACGTACAATACCATTCACAATTAGTTGTAACAGCATGCATTAGAATTCCCATTAACCAAACACCCAGATATTCAAACCATTGAACAGCAAGCATAACACATGCATATTTTGAACAGCAATACACAGTCCAACAACATGCAGGGTTGATTGATGGCAACAGGACATCAGGTTTGGATGTATGAACAGGGCGGATGCATCAATGTACATGCAAATATGTATGAACCAACAGGACAAATGTCCAGGGGTGTTAATTGTGATTGCACATACCAATTTCATGTGGAATGGATTATATGTGGTTATAGGGTAGGGTGAAGAAAATTTAATTAACAACTTCAAATACCAATACATATGCTGTACATTTCTAATAGCTGCAGATATATACACACTACAGTTCAGTTCTGCCTACAGTTTGCTATGTGATAACTACTTCAAGTTGGTGATAGGAATGTTACTGCTACATCAATATACATTTTCATTTTTATTCATACACATTCATATCTGGCTCTGTTCAGCTACATCATCCTGCTACATTTGCTTTATATAGCTATAGACAACTGTGGATGTTTGGTATTTCAGACAACCATACTATCTGCATATTGCAGACTGAGAGCAACATATCCAGATTTTGGGATACACATTCCAGCTGCGGTCACATTTTCAAGACATTTTACTGTTTGGTTCTGCTTGTCACATTCATTTCATTCTGTACTGACTGCAGTATGCTTTATTCAGGAGTTATTACTACTTTATTGGTGGATTCATAACTCTTTCTCACACTCTCTCACTTGTTTTATTTTTACAATTCAGGATGGTACTTAATTCTAGGCTTTATTGACATATTTTACCTGTAGTTATAACAATCCTTTCCAACAGTCTCACTTCTTTCATGTTTCTGTATTTCAACAGGGATATATTTCACACATGTGTTTTACTCAGCTTCTGCAGCTGTACTTTTCAGCCTGCTGCAGGTTATGTACTATTATATTACAGGTGGGACATCTTTATTTCAGACTTTATTTCAGACTTGTTTCATTTTTCTGTTTGGATTACAGACTGCATCACACTTTTGTAATCAAGCAATACTTGCAAACCCTCTTACACTGTTACTTGCACATTTTATTACTTAGTGACTACACTGCACTCTTTTGCTAACTATCATACTTATATATTTATTTACAGTTACACTGAGAGGATTACTGACCTGCCTGGTGGCGCAACCGCGCCAGCCTATCGCCATAGGCTCTACGGTTCGCAGAATGGACACCTGCAGCTGTAATATAAATAAAGTAATATTGGAATACACATCTCCATAATATCAGCTAGGTTAATTTCTTACATAAATAATTAGATGTAACTTACTCAGTAGTGGGGCGTTGGGCATTCGCCGGGCCTCCTGGATCCAACGGTTCAGTTGGTCCTGCTTCCGTCTCTTCAGGTCCGCATGGTGGTGACGGACCTGCTCACCAGTCCTTGGTATCCCTGTGGCACTGGTGAGATCATGAGCCAACCGGTCCCACGCCTCAGCCCTATATGCTCCCCACAGGACCTGGCCCTGCATGAGTTGGGCCTCATGATTGTGGACAAGGAGCCAAACCATATATTTGGACTCCTCAATGCCCCACCTCTGTGCTCGAAAGCAACTATCCTCACCTACACCTGACATTCTGGCTGCAAGTTGGTTCTACAATCGGTTATGCTGTGTATTCCCGCCTATGGGGCTTATATATGCCGGTTTTCCTGCACTTATCTGTGATTGGCCAATTTGGAATTGTATCAGCTTCACAAAACCTGCTTTGTCATGCTCCTCTTTCTATTCATTCCTATATATATGCTATTACTGCATTTCTAAGTGCAACTGTCATGGCTTAGTGATTCAGTACCTTGACTATGGTGCATGGTATCCTGGGTTCGAACCTGGCCACTGCTTTTTATATTTTATGACTATCTACACAGGCTAGGAGGTGTGTCTGTGTAAAGGCAGTTTTGTTACAGCTTGCTCAACGTTGCCCGTCGGTTAGCTTGTTGGCGCGGCGCGCAGCTCCGCGCAAACGGGATACGCTGGTTTACGCGTCATTTGGCTGTCAGGATGCATATTACGCTCAGCTCAGCTATGGGCACACAGTTTCAGCGTGTTAAAACACTGCTCAGCCCCGGGCACTCATTTTACACGTGTTAAACCACTGCTCACCTACGGGCAGATTTACTCAACTTGTTAGACTGTAGCTCAGCTATAGGCACATCTGACATTTTTTTTTTATTATCTCACATTTCTTCAAAATATATGGCCCATTTCATTATATTTTACATAAAATCTAATTTTATATGTGTACATATATGTCAGGGACTTGTTTTGTGCTTATTTCACAAAAAAAAAAATTGATGTTATGTGTGGGGGCTCGAAATATGACTGCCTGCTCTTTAGCCGACGTCTCTACCGCTATGGTATTGCTTCTTGGCTTACTTTGCATATTTAGTTATTATATGCTTTTCCACTGACTGCTAACTGTGGCTAAGCTATGGGCAGGCCTGCGCAAACGAGCGCACTCACAGGCAAACATCTTTACAATTTAAAAAAAAATTATAAGATGTTCATTTCTACATTTTATGTTCGTAGTCTGTGGGGGCATGTGTTGTGTTTCTTCACATTTACACGGGCTCTGTCGTGGGGGTTTACTTTTGGGACTTTTACTCTTCTGGAGGTGTGTCTGTTTGCAGGGCTTGGCCTACGGACACGCCCCCTACTGTCTTCCATGGACCGTGTAAGCCTTAGATGTGATTCAGCATGCCCTCATGCATATGCATGACATGCTGACGTCACACCATGTAACTGCAGCCTCCGTGTAAGCCTTGTAACACTTACACGGAGGCTTCGTGAATCCTGCCCAATATGTTAATTCTGCTATTCTGTTAGTTCATCACATTCCATTGATGAATTTTTATTATCAGCACGTTGGTTAGAAGTCATATATTTCTTAGGTACAAATTTGCTTTTACTAGTTAAACAAAGTTCAGCAATGCGCCCTATCTTCTCACCTCTAAAACATACTATTTCATTTGCTAACAGTTTTTGTGTTCACAGGCGTCTTCAAATATTTAGTTATAGGCTTACTTTACTCAGTTTTAATTACTGCTGCATTATATTATAAACATTTCAGTTAGTGCACCAATTTATCAGTACTCTTAGGGTCACTCTGTACTTGAGAGTGTATTTTTGAATTTCGTTACTACTAAAGTATATGTTGTTTTATATTTACTGTTTATTTCTTGCTCTAAATCATACATTTAAAAATTGATGTAAATCAGACATTTGGGACCTTAGTGTTTTATTTGAATTAAGTATTCAGTTATAAAATTTTCTTGCCTGTGTTTTATGACACACATAATTTTCTAACTATTTTAGTAGTCTGTATAGTCAGTGCTTCTTTGTCTATATATGCCTTGAGTGCTTCCTCTGTAGGTTATGAAGGCAGAATATTTGCCCAGACTGTGTGAGCCCAGTTCTGAGTCACATATCTTTCAAAGGCAAAAACTTAGACTTTCATCATCATCGACCCCTTTTTTTCCCATTTTCTACATGGGGTGGTGGTATCGTGTCACCTGTTACCATCTCTCTCAGTTCAGTGCCACTGTCCTACCTCCTTCAACAGTCCTGACTGACTGTCGCAGATCTTCTCTTACTCAAACCATCCCTCTCTTTGCTGGATGTCCCTGTGTCCTCTTGCCTTCTTCCTGTTCATCCTAAATCTTCTTCACCAGATTGTCCTCTGCTTTCTTGTATGTGTGCTTGAATCCCATAATCTTCCTTTTGATGTTCTCTGCAATTGGATCTACTTGGGTTTCTGCTATGATCTACTCATTTCTTCATCTGTTTGTTAGGGAGTATCCTACCACCCATTTTAGGCACTTCATCTCCATCACCTCTAGCTTCCTCAGTTGCTCGGTCTTCACTGGCCAGGTTTCTGTACCATACAGTAGTATTTACTTCAGCTTCTTTGGCATTCGTCTGTCCTATACTACCCCTGACATTCTGTGCCAGTTGGCTGCAACCCCTCTGATTTTAGCTGTGACCTACATATTGAGGCTTTCCCTTCTCCTCAACCATGCCTCCCAGATACTTGAAGCTATTAACTTATTCCACTGTTTTCCTTTTATCTCAGTACTAAGCATCTTCTGATTTCTCCAGTTTCCTACCATTACAGCTATCTTATGTTTGCTCAGTTTCATCCCATATGCCTTCAGTTTTGCATTCCATTTCCCCATCCTTTGCTGATGCTGTTGTTCAGAGCCTGCCTGTAATGCCACATCATCTACGTACAGCAACTTTGTCGATCTGTTCTCTCTGACCTGTTTGCTAATGTGGCCCATCACCAGTATGAACAACTTTGGCTCAGGGCTAACCCCTGATCATACCCACTCCCACTAGGAACCCCTTTGTGAGTCTGAGCGCTGTTCATACTTGTGTCATTGGGGCCTTTGTACATAGTCTGCAATAATTCTACCAATGTTTCTGGGACTTTGAACCATCGCAGAACTGCCCTTATCAGCTTTCTTGGGACTTGCCATATTCTTAATTCAAGTCTAGGAATGCCCTGTTGGACTCTGTCCTCATCTCTAGCTTCTTCTCCACTTTCCGTCTCACTTGCAAACATTGGCTCAGTTGTGCTGCATCCTGATCTGAATCTGAACTGCTCATTTGCTATCTTGCTTTCTACTACTCTGCATATTTATTTATTAATCACTCTGTCCAGAAATTTCATGCACTGTGACAGACATCTGATACCTCTGTACTGCCCACAGTTGTAAATATCCCCTTTATTCTTATGCACTGGCCCTAGTATGTTTATTCTCCAGTCATCTGGGATACACCTTTCCCTCCATACTGCTATAATTACCTTCAGGACCCATTTCTCCCCTAACTCACCCAACATCTTAATCATATCTGTAGTGAGCTCATCTGAGGCTGCTTTTTCCCCTGACATCATTTTCCTTAGTGCTGTTCTTACTTCTTCTATGGTGGGGTCCTCCTCTTCTTTCATCTTAGGCTGTGTCTGGGACAGTGCAACTTCTATAGGGTATTGTTCATTCAGAAGCTGCTAGAAGTACTCCTTCCCATCTGCCTTTGATATTCTATGGACTGGTGATCAGGCTGTTGCTGGAATCCTTTATTAAGGGTGTCTGAGAACTATCTTGTTTATCCTTCATCTTTGCTTTGTAGCCTGCTAGAGCTTCTTTGTGACAGCTACTGAGTCACTTTCCAGAAGATGGTAGAGTGCCTTTGATGCCTTGTTCTTTACTATTGCAACTGCTCTATTAGCCTGTTTGTTGGCCAAAAGGTATTTCCTCTTAGCCTGGTCTGTCTTTTCTGTCTCGCACTTTTTCCTCCACTCCTTTTTTTCTTTTAATGACTTCCTGGAATTATGCATTCCACCACCAGTTTTCCTTATGCACTTTTTTTCCATACCTGGCTTGGCTGCATATCTGTTCTATAGTCCTCACACATCCTGTTTTAAGGTACTGCTATTCTTCTTCAACTCCACCAATTTCCTCTTCTTACTAAGGTGCTAGAGCCCTGAGTATATTCTTGAACCCTTGTGATTTCTCTCCAGTCAACTTCCAGGTCTCCAGCCTAGTCTCTGTTGACCTTGGAGCCTTGTCTGACTACTGCTTGCAGCTGAATGTGGCAGCTAGTGGTTTATTCTGTGGGCCAACTTTTCACTGGGGATGACCTTGCAATCACTGATTCTACCCTAGTGTTCTTTCCGTACTAGAATGAATTCTATGTGAGTTGAATGTTTGCCACTTCTGTATATGATATTGTGACTGTTTTGCTGAACCATGTGTTGGCCACCATGAAGTCATTTGAGCAGTCTGATGTCTATAATGGCCTCTCCTTTTTTATTCCTGTTGACCCAGCTATTTCTGTTGTCTCACCCATGTGGACCCAGGCAGTCCTCATATCCTGATCTGTCAGTCCTAATACGTGCATTTCGGACTCCATTATCAACACCAACTCATATTGTCCTGCTTTATCTAGTAGGTCCTGCAACTGCTACCATTATGTACTCTTTTCCTCACCATCACAACCTTGTTGTGCTGTGGGGACATAGGCTAAGATTATGAATACTGCCTATTTCTTACACTGGAATTTAATTGCCAAAGGTCTGTCACTAATTCTGATGACATCCCTCAGTGTCTTCTGAAACCTCTCCCTTATCACGATTCCCACACCATTTCTAGTCTGTCTTCTTTCTGTGTGTTAGAGTCTGGATTCCATGCCAAGTGACTTTCCTGCACAGCTCTTCCATCTTCTCTCCTAGATGCAGAGGATGTCCAGCCACCTTTTTACCATTATGTCATCCACTTTCAAGCTCCTTTCTGTCAGTGACCCTATACGGAGTATAGCAATCCTTAGTTCATCTTTGATAGGTTGGTTGCTTTTATGTCCAGCTTTCACTCAACAGGGCTATCCCAGGTAACACATGCTAGGCAACTAAACACTGGCCAGCCAGTAGCTTATTCACCCTGGACTGCTGGGCTTTATGGTGGGTATACATTGGCCAACAAAGTGAAAAAAATATAGCATAGTTAATTTTGGTAAACAAAACCATTTCACTTACCATATAGGTGATGCAGTCCTCAAATCACCCTCTGCTGTAAGGGATTTAAACAGTCTTGATAATTCCTTATCATTTGACCAGCCTGTCTCTACAGTAGTTCGGAAGGCATTTCATCCGTCTCATTTAATTTCCAAATGCATCTCCACTAGATCCAAAGAAGTATTATTATTATTATATATATATATATATATATATATATATATATATATATATATATAAATTATTCTGTACCCATATCTTGTCAGACCCATTATTGAATATAATACACATTTTGGCATGTATTTTTCTAAATCTATCACACCAGGTGAGAGAGCTGAGGAATTCATAGCTAAAAAGATCAGTGGCCTCAAAAACCTTAGTTATTAGGAGAGACTATTCACGCTTTCTCTGTACTCAGACTGTTATAGACTCCATAGTGAAGATCTATGTCTAGGTTTTCGAACCATGATGGATCCAACCCTATTTAACCTCTTATTCCTTCGCAGAACTAGTGGTATGTCAAATACTTGGTTAAAGGAATTAAACCTTCATCAGCAGATGAATAAAACAAACTGACATGATGGATTCATATCCTAATATATTCCTCAGTTCTGGTGCAAACTTCTACTACATCTCAAGCAGAGTAGCACCCTTGCCACCGTCATAGTCACCCTAGGTAATTGGATGCGCAGTTTCATTTCCTCCCCCAGTCTATCCTGTATTACCCTCCTTGAAGCTAGAGGTAACTTTTGAATAGGATTTTTTTGGCTACGTTTGTAATGGTCTACAGACTGATTACCTTGTACTTATCTATGAACCTACTGACACCTCCCACCATGGGCTCATGGTGTTGAACAAACTCACTTATCCCATGGCCATTTTGGTAACATTAGTCAATGTAACCAAATCAACAAGAATCACTTTTTACACAGTCGAGTTGCTAGCCCTGCTACGGTGCCCAGTCTGTGATCCAATTTTTCATACCTAGAGGATATTGCACTCTACAGTTGAAAATCAAAGTGGTTGATCTGTGCAGTTCTTCCCTCAACAGGCACCATCTAGAGTCTGTGCTGCTGCCCACAATTCCATTCTTGGGTGAGTTTGAGAGGAAACACTCAGCAAGTTTTTGGAAGTGAGAGGAACACCACAGATACAGAGAGAGAGTGTGAGAGAGAACATTCAGGTAGTGGCTGGAGTTCAGGATCAAACCGTGTACCTTGTGTATGGAAGTTGAAGACCTTAACCATTATGCCAGCTGTGATTTAATCCCATTAGCCCACTCCTGAACAGTAGCCTCATTTATTCCCATTCACTGAAGTGAAGGTTGATCAGGACGGGCCATAATTTAGACAGCCATCTAGGCCAGTTTACGTTTTTCTCTTTTTTCTTACTCAGTTTCTTAAGTTGAGGGGTGATCAGTACAGTGGATATCACAGTCATCTGTCCCTGTATGCAGATTAAATGTTTACCAGTAACCTCCATCCTTTACTGAAAAAACATTGCATGCGAACCACACTACAGGATCTGAGTTTCTTTGACAAAATACAGCATCTCACTTGCACACACACAGACATAAAAAAGAAAAAAAATCCTTTTTTGGGTGAGGTAAACATATAGTTAAAAGTTCTCTGTCCTCAGGTGAGATACACAAAGAGATCATCAGGAATCATGTCTCTGTTCAGCTGGAGTTATTAACTTTGATGGCCTGGTGCTTGCAGACTACTATGCAGAAATGGAAAAAATTGTGTAATTTGGTATACATAGACATGCACAGTGAAAGTTGCCAGTGTAGCAGGTCTGTTAAACTGGAAACATTTCCTTCAGTTAAAGTGTAGCTTTATTTACAGTGAAACGTAAAATCAAATTTCAGTTACAACTTCAGTGAGAAATAATCACCTGACTCCATGGCACAAAGGAATGAAGCTATTACTGTGAGAGAGGAGTGAAGGAGTGTAGTCTGCTCACCTCCTTGCATGTGGGAGGGGTTTACATACAATCTAGGGGGCACTGGGCAGTGCTGTCTCCCTAGTGGAGGCTAGAGAGGATACCACTTATGTTCCAAGGGGTGGATGCTCAAAGGGAACATCTTTTGTTGTCTGCCTCTTCCTAGTGTCTAGCAGACTGTGTGCATTTAGAGTCAGGTAAAAAGATAAAAATGTGAACTTGCCCAAATGGCTGACTAAATGAATGCCCCCCCAATCAACCTTCATAGGATCATAGCAAGTTGCGAGGCTAATGGCCCTATAGCCTTTTTAAGCCTAGCCATACATGCTTCAGTTTTATTTATTTATCAGTGCCCACAGATTACAATGGCTTTTGTATATGCCTGTGCCTTAGGGCATCTTTAGACTGCCCCTCTCCATAAGGAACACTGGCGACAAGCCACGGGTGAATTTGCAATTTCCCATCCATTGGTCCAAATTGCATTTTGGATAGGCTTAGGGAAGAGCTCTGTTTCACATGAATGTGAAGTCTGTTTCAGAGAAGGAGTAATCTCTGAGACACATACCTGTCCCTCCAACATATTTTGTTCATGTCGCAGATGCAGTTTAGTTCCATAGATGGGTAGCTCTAGTGCTGTTTGTTTTGCAAATTTGTAGCAGATCCATCAGTGCTGGATTGGCGAATGCCTTGTAGGTTAGGCATCGATTGTCCCTCAGTAGTCTGTAGGAAATAAGTACTGGGGCAGGGCTTTGAGGCAGTCTGCAAAGGACATGTTATTTACACCCTGTATTCTTTTAGTGAGGAACCCCTATGGCTGCACCAGCTGTTGCAAATACCTGGTTAGGTACATGCTGAAGGTGCATTGTACTTGATTATTGGTCTAATTATGGCCGAGTATGGTGGGACTATGATCTCCTTCGTCTATATCAGAACATCGAAACCGACAACGTCGAACACTCACATGAATGAATATTCACGTACTCTACAACAGTATTGTGGGGGACTGCCCCCCCCCACACTAAATATATATTCCTACTCTGAGGTCGCACTACAGTGAAGAAAGGGCAAAAATCCCGATCATCACTGTACCGCAAACAAAATTAATAAACTTCGAGGATGTGATTTTCCGCTCATGTGAGTGTTCGACATTATCTGTTTCGATGTTCTGATATAGCCCCGATCTCCTTATATCTGGACGCCATGCCCTTACTTATAATTTGTGCTGTGTAGAAGGATTTTCTTACCAGCATGGATACACAGCAAAGTTCAGGTTACTGTCAACCTGAGTTTTTTTTTTTTTTTTTTTTTAACTTTATTTGTATTTGTTTTTCAGGGTAGAACACTGATATGCATAGGCATTTTTCAGACTTAGCCAGGGCATGGTGTCTAAGTGACTTGCTTAGAGTCACACAGTTAGGCAGTGGAGGCTGAGGGAATGAAACCTTTCACCACTGGACCACAGGAAACAGCTCGTTAACAGCTCCTTAGTCCTCTAAGCCAGTTGCCAATCAAATCCAAGTCCCTTACTGCTGGGTCTACTCTTAGGGGATTGTTATCAATGCTGTAATTTGCAGGGGTGGTCATCTTCCCAAAGTGTATAATTATGCATTTTTTGCACCAGTTATTTGTCTGTGTCAGAACCTTGTGGAGGATATCTACATCTTTTGAGGATTTAGAGATTGCATGCAGCTTTTAGTCATTAGCAAATGTGGTCAAGTCAAAGGCCCTCTACACTTGCTTTGACTTGACAGAAGTATATTTCAAGCAGGAGAGGTCCCAAAACCAAGTCCTGTGGGACACCAGTAATAACAGGCCGCTTGGTGGAGGTGGTTTCCCCAACCCTAACTTCATGTGTCCTATCCGTGAGCCATTTGGCTATTCATCGGGTGACAAATGGATTTATGCATACATTTGTGAGTTTGTCTGTAATACCTGAGTGAGGTATTGTGTTAAATGCCTTTTCCAGGTCTAGGTAAGCATTATGCAAGGCTGTGCCCTCTTCCATGGCTCTAGTGACCTTCTAGAAGTCAACCAAGTTTAGTAAGCATGATTTGCCCTTGACAAAATTGAACTGGGATGGGTCCATTGTTTGAAGATTCCTATGTCTTTGTTTAGCAGTTCCACGATAATTCTTTCCATGGAGTTGCATGTAACACTAGTCAAACTTAGGGGTCTGTAGTTTCCTGGCTGTGTTGATGGTCCCTGTTTGTGCCGAGGGACTGTTGGAGTCCTCCATTCCCTAGGGATAAAGCCTATCTGGAGGCTGTGGTTGAATAGAGATTCTAGTGGGCTGGCACGCTGTGTTACAAAGCTATTTAGGAGACATCCTGTGATATTATTAGGACCCATTCAAGCAGTATTTTTAGCTTTAGGATGTGTATTGAAGACCTGTTCTGTAGAGATAGCTGGGGGAGAAATGGTAAAGGGTATTTTCTGGGGGTAACAAATTGTAATGGGGAGGGTGAAACTGAAGGCAAATTTATTGTCCAGAAAATTTGTTATATCCTCTGGTTTGGTATAGCAAGTTCCATTTAAGGAGAAAAAAAATAGGCCAATCTGCCAGGAGGGGGCTGATGGTTAACAGACAGCAGGAGTAAGAAACCTGTGGGAAAAAAACCCAGTAAGATGCACACTTTTAACACAATTCTGGTCAGCATATATTTTAGCTTTGTTTTTCCAGTCCATTTTTAAAGTTTCTGAATGCAACACAACGGTGCTTACACTTCTTAGACTTGGTGGCACACCTTATTGTCATTAAAAAGTCTGTATCTTCTTTAACAATAGAGGTCAATGAAAAGTCTTTATCTCCTGTAAAGTAAAGCTTAAACTTGTATCTTCTTCTGTTGTAGCTGAATGAGCACCTGACAAGGTGATTGCTATTCTATTATATTATATTCTAAATTTTGATGCTGAGCAAGGTTCCAACCCAGTAGTGCATGGTTTTAACTATGACAAGTTTGTGGCAACATTTTTAGGTCAACAGAAGTTTTCTTTTACAACAACAGACAACTGGACCGAGTAAAATAGTGTCAGTATGTCTATTAAGGATTCCGTAAAAACAGAAAAAACAGACACTGAAAGCATGGCAGGAGAGACAAAACCAAATATTTTAATTATAAACATCAGGGTAAGCACTTTCATGATAAAACATATTACTTCATCAGACCATATTACAATGTGGAACTCCATATAAATATATATCAAACCCAAGCCAGTCAAATCACAATAATACAAACCCTCCCATTAAAACCAATTAAGAAAATTAGCAAACATCTTTACATTAACTCCAGCCAAATAACAATGCAACTAAGCAATAATAACAGGAAATAAAGAATTCATATTCTTTCAAAAAAGGCGGAGGAGTAGCCCTTCTTTATTCTTCCTCCCTAGTAGTTACTCCCTACAACAAACCTATTCCACACTTCAACAATGCCGAACTTCTCCTTACCCTACTCCAAATCAATAATTATAAATACATATGTATAGCTTCCCTTTATATTCCCCCAGGGGATAATATCTCCACACTCGAACTTATCCTTTCCTGGCTATCCAGTAACATTAGTAATGAAACCATAATCCTAGGAGATGTAAACATTAATTGGGCCCTTATCCAGTCTCCTACTAACCCCATTAACATCAACCTCTACAATTTCTCACAACTGATCACTTTGGTAACTCACCCTGCCAAAACCCCCTCCAATGGGAGTATATTGGATTGGATTCTAGTCTCCCATCCTCACTATTTCACCAACAGTGGCACTCTTCCCGACCCACTTGGTGACCACATACCCACCTTTACCCACCGGCTTCCCACTATCCTTCAACGAACCCATAACTATATTACTATCCGTGACCAAAAAAACTTCAACCCGATAATCTTCTCAAACTCATTACAAGCAGTTAATTGGAATTGTTCAAAAACACTACCTCTAGACAATGCAGTCTCATACTTCAACTCAACATTCTTAAAATTACTAGACTCCCAAGCTCCCTTACGGACAAAGAGAATAAAAACTAAATCAGCCCCATGGCTCTCCAATAGTACTCTTGCTACCATGAGACAGAGAGACAAAGTCTGGGCACGCTACCAAAAACATAAGACAGCACCACTACTTAACGAATATAAAATGCTCCGAAATAAAGTAAAAAAACTCATTACTCTTGATCGTCAAAACTACTTCTCCACACTCCAGAATCATAATACAAACAACTCTCAAAAATTCTGGAAAGGGATCTCTACTCTCCTCCACCCTAGCAAACCAAATACTCCTACCCCAGACCCTAATGCTCCAGAACTTGATTTAGCCACCCAATTTAATTATTTCTTTATTGACTCTATTTCCAAATTGACCTCCTCATTCTCCAACACCTCCCTGCTAACCAATACCCCCTCACCCACCCCTACTCTCTCTACTTCTACACCCTACTCCCCACCCACTAACTCCTCTACCCCCTCTTCTACACAAACTCTAGCCTCATCACCACCACCCCAAAATTCCCCCCTTCCTGACTGCACCCTCTTCTCATTAAATCCCATACCTATATCTACTATAAAGAAACTCCTTCAGAAATTGAAACCATGTACCAATGCTCCTGACAATATCCCTTCTTACTTTCTCAGCAAAGCTGCTGAAACTCTTGCCTACCCCATTAGCATCTTAATTAACTGCTCCCTACAGGAATGCACTGTTCCCCAAATCTGGAAACAAGCCTTTATTATACCTCTACACAAAGGTGGTAACAATAATAACATTACTAATTTCCATCCCATAGCCATCCTGTCCCCCATTTCAAAATTCCTAGAAAAATGTGTCCAACTTCAACTCCTTCCTCACCTCCTAGACAACCATCTTATAACTCCTACACAGCACGGTTTTAGACCTAATCATAGCACTATGACTGCCCTCCTCTCCTTCCTTGAAATTGTAAATAAAGCCCGTGACTCTGAACAAGTTGTTTCCGCCTTACTTCTTGACCTTTCCAAAGCCTTCGATACTATCTCACACTGCCTGCTCTTAGCTAAACTCTCCAAACTTCACCTATCTTCCTCCTCCTTGAACTGGTTCTCTAGTTACCTATCTAACAGATATCAAGCTGTAAAATGGAAAAAAGCCACTTCCTCTTTCCTTAGTACCCCTACAGGAGTTCCACAAGGCTCCATACTGGGTCCTCTTCTCTTCAACATTTTTATTAATGACTTCCACAAATCGATCCCATTCTCTAGCATCATCCAATATGCAGATGAGTCAACTATCATCTGATCTGCCTCCTCTATCGCTACACTACAAAAACTTACTCAAGATGCCTTCTCCTCCACAGAGCAATGGATGCTAAGTAATCATCTAGCTCTCAATGCTACCAAGACCAAACTAATGTTATTTACTCCTTCTAAAGTCACTCCTCCCGACATGGATACATTCTTAATTACTAGTCAAAACAACTCACCTCTTGAAATAGTGTCAGAGACCAAACTACTTGGGGTTCTAATCGACAACCAACTTAAATTTAACTCCCACCTGCAAATAAACATTAAAAAAATGCATCAAAAACTTGGCATGCTTTATAGACAGAATGCCTACCTCACATCTGCTACTAAAATCACTCTCTCTACTTCCTTCCTTATCCCCTGCCTTCTCTATGGCACCCCACTACTAACTAATCTTCAGTCCTTGTTAAAAAAACAGCTTACCACCTGCTATAACAAAATTGCAAAATTCGCCACCAGCCATAAGTCCTCCACTCACCACTGTTTCTCCCTCCATAAACTAAAATGGCTAGAACTTCCCAATCAACTAACTTACACTCAACTAACTCTAGCCCATAAGCTTATTCTAAACCCCTCCCTCTGTCCCTCCCTTTCCTCTGCCTTTAAAATGCACCTACCTAACAGAGTTCTAAGGTCAAATAATCAAAATCTACTAGAAGTGCACAAACCTACTCATCCCCCAGGCAAAAACCTCCTCTCCTTCACCCCCGCTCGCCTCTGGAACTCCCTACCTCCACCCATCCGCACCACCTCTAACCACTCTACCTTCAAAAAGTCTCTTTTCTTATATCTAGCATCACAGTGGGAATGCTCTTGCTCCCACCCTACATAACTAACTCTACCTAATTTCTTTCAGTATCACATCCTACTTTTATTTAGTTACTATGTTTGTTCTCTAATCTGTATTGCTGTTTACATTTGTTCTATTACTAGCATGTTTCTTTCAATGTATTAACTGTTATTACTGCTATTCTGTATTTGATAAGTTGTATTTTTATTCTGCCTACGTAGTATTAATATCTCTCTGTACCTACATTGTCACTGTCAAATGTTGAATGTACATTTTGTCTTGGAGCTTTTCTCCCCAGGACTCCATTGAAAACGGGTTATTTTTGGCCCAGTGGACTATCCTGGTAAACCAACTGCAATAAACAAATAAATAAATAAATATTAAAATGTACATATTAGAAAATGCAAATATAAATCCATAACTAAAAATCACTTCTTTCGTAGCCCTCGAGATCTTAAAACAGGTTTTAAAGAAACATGACCATTAAGCCCAGCGCCTTTGTCGGACTTCACCCTAAGAATCCATTCTAATTCAGATCTCGCGGTTTTATTTCTCAAATCACCAAGTCATGGGCTCATAAAAATCCTATCAATAACCAGGAATCTGATTTCACGGGAAACACATTTCTCAGCGACATGCTTAGCTAAGGCATTACATTTATTCTGAATCCTAATATAATAAAGATGTTCCCTCATACATTCCTTAAGGCTACATTTTCTCTTCCCCACATAGAATGACAAACAGACAGTGCAGTGTGTTAAGTAAACCAGATCCCTGGTATCACAGTCAGCCTTAACCTTAAACTCAAACCTAGTACCAGTGTCAGAATTCATAAATTCATTATTACTATCAGTATAAGCACAAAAATTACACTCCTACATGTATAGGTACCTGTGACTTCATTAGCTATTCTAGGCTTCCTAAACCTGTCAGGGTAACACAACATCCTTTTCAATTACATCCTGTTCTTAAAAACAAAAGATGGTGACCCTCCCAACAATGTTTTTAATTCTATCATGGTGACCCCCCCCCCAATAATGTTTTAAATTCTATCATCTGTAAGGAATATTGGCCAATGTTTCTTTATGATGTCAGCGATAACACTAACATCACTACTATAGTGCAGAGGGAATGAAACACTCCTCATTCCCCATTTTTCATCTACTTTAATACCCAAATTATCCAACCCAGATGAAAAATAGGACTTCACACGTGACCCCCTGAGATGTATACTCTGTTGTAAAACACAATCTATTTATTTCTCTTTATATCCACGTTCTAGAAAATTATTTCTAAGTGTAATAAGGTCCCTAGTAAAAACAGAAGTAAAAGGCTGAAAGGAACTTCTGTTTTTGGTGGTCATTGTGGTTGGAATCCCTGTTTTTTACTACTAAGGTACCTAGTAAAACCATCCTCACTTTCATTCAACCTTGATATACCCATACCTTGGCCCTCAACAATGTTCCTAAAAACATGCATGTGATGCACACTGGTCCAATATAGTAACAAATGCCTATAACACCCCTTCCTAAATAATCTAGTCCCAAAGGACATATCATTCCACCTGAAAACCTCAACATCCAAAAATTCAGTATTAATCTTTGAATACGTTAGAGAAAATCTCAAAAAGAATGTGGTACCATGTAAATGTTTAATGAATCTATGTAAATCACTGACAGTGCCTGTCCATAACATGAAGATGTCATCCACAAATCGAGAATAAAAACTAATAAAAGCAGAATACTCATTGAAAGCAAAAACATGGGGTTTCTCCCACTGGATGAAAACCATATAGGCGTAGTTATTGGTACAGGGAGTGCTCATAGCTACGCCAGATTTCTGTAAAACGTATTTCCCGTCAAACACAAAAACGTTATTTTCAAGTACTACCGCAATAAAAAGACAAATCAAATCAATTTGAGCCCTATGAAATGTATTATTCTCACCTAAATAAGCCTCAATCATTATAGCCTTTCTTGATTGGGAATAACAGTAAACAGTGATACCACATGCAATGTAACTAATAAACAATCAGCAGATAAATTAGTAGCACTAGTATGAGCATACAAATTCTGCAAAAACTGTTTGGAGTCCCTCTGAACAGAAGTAGATCTATCAAGAACTGGTCTAAGCTGCTTCTCCACAAAAATAGAGAGAGGCTGAGTTAGCCAGCCTCCCCCAGCCACTGTAGGCCCAAGGGGAGGTGCAAAAAGATCTTTATGAACCTTGGGGACTCCATGAAAGCTGGGGACAAGGGGAATCTCAACCATTAAATAAGTAGCTAATTCTAAGCTGATACATCTACTGAGCAGACAGACATTAACAACATTATGCATTCTATGTATTATGCTCTGTAATTCACTAATACCAAGTTTAGTATAAACTTTTTCATCATATAACATAGCTTTAATAGATGAAAAGTAAAAATCCCTATCAAAAATTACCACAGAACCCCCTTTATCCACTGGTCATATAAAATACTTTCATCATCTCACAAATTAGATAAGGCAGATCTTTCTAGTGGTATAAGATTGTTAAAACCATAGCAACTTCACCTATTCTGTAGCATATTAAACTAATCATCTTCACATAATTTCATAAATGCTTCAAGTAATGGATGATTTTGAGGTGCAAAGGTACTAGGTCTCCTAAACAAATCGGCATCAGAAAGATTATTATTCATATAAAACATTTTCAACACAAGATTCCTACCAAACATTCTAAAGTCATTAAGTCTGTCTGCATAGTCAGATCTCTGGGCAGGAATAATGCTTAAGACAGAGGTCTCCATTAAAATCCTATGGGATAAATTATAGATAAAGGAGTGGCCACTGGCTGCCACATCCTTTTCAGAGTCTGATGCCCTCCCATGTCCACTGGTTGTTTCCTCTTCGTCCTCCCCAAACTCCTCGATCTGTGGGGTGACTTGACTTCCCCATAATGAATGGGTAGGGGAAGGGATGGAAAAACCTGATTGGAGTGCACCAGACCCACACCCCGTTTATCCTCATTCCATAATAGACTCCCATTAGTTTTCCTTCTTACATCTGGTTGTTTCACTACATTCGTGCCAGCGCCCTGAGATGTGGTATAAACAGAGCTATCAGTACAGGCAGCATCAGTATCTATTATCTCCCTTATTGTTAGTATTAGCAGCAACATCACTCGTTACAGCAGTGCACACATTAACCAACTTATTGGCACACAATGTTTCTGTAGCTTTGGGCCAAGACAATACATCACCCTCTCTAAAATCTTTAACATCTCTGTCAAGTTTCTTATTCTTTTGAGTGAGAAGTCTCTTCTCATACAAAATAATGTTATCAGTAAGTTCACTCAATAATAAATCAACTGGTTCAGCCGAAGTAGAGCCGAATAAGTCATTTTGCTGCCTTTTAATGTGATCAACCAACTCACATTCATTTGGTTTAAAAAAGTCTATTAACAATTTCAGATAATTAAAACTTACATCCAAGTACAAACGCTGCCATTTTGCCAGTAAGTCCAGGTAATAATCCCCATACATAGGTTCATAGATAGGTACTAAGCTATTGGTCCTAGGGCCTATATAAGCCTAGCCAAAAAGGTACCCTGTCTTTCGCCACCCAAGAAAGTTATTTTTCTGTGCCCCTGTCGAGCAGAGCCACAGAAGTGATCCCCAGGGTGAATTTCCTATCTCCCATCCAATCATCAAGATTTTTCCTTGAAGAGTGCTAATGAGGAGCTTTGTTTGATGTAGATAGGTAGTTTGTTCCAGAGTATGAGAAGTCTCTGGGAGAGGAATCTATCCCTCCAGCATGTTCTGTTTATTGTGGTGACAAGGTTTAGGTCCCCAGAACGTGTAGCTCGGAGGGATTGGGATTTCTTTAAGTGGAGCTTGTCCGACAACTCTGGGTTTGACATCAACATCTTTAGAAGTTTCAATCCTCTTGGTACTACCTGTAGATGTAGACATACTTCCAGATGGAACCACTGTAGTCGTAAAAATTTGAGGCAGTACAGATCATTCTCCAGGGCGCACACTTTAAAATGGGATTAGAGCCTAAATTTGTGAGTTTGTCTGTAATACCCAAGTGAAGTATTGTGTTAAATGCCTTTTCCAGGTCTAGATAAGCAATACGCATGGTTTATCCCTCTTCCATGGCTCTAGTGACCTTCTAGAAGTCCATTAAGTTTAGTAAGCATGATTTGCCCTTGACAAGACCGAACTGGGATGGGTCCATTGTTTGAAGATTCCTGTGTCTTTATCAGTTCCATGATAATTCTTTCTATGGAGTTGCATATAACACCAGTCAAATGTATGGGTCTGTAGTTCCCTGGCTATGTTGACGGTCCCTGTTTGTGTCGAGGGATGACTGCTGCAGTCCTCCATTCCCTAGGGATAAGGCCTGTCTGGAGACTGTGGTTGAAAAGAAATTCTAGTAGGTTGGCACATAATGTTTCAAGCTATTTAGGAGGCATCCTGGGATATTATTAGGACCCATTCATGCAGTGTTTTTAACTTTAGAAAGTGCATTGAGGGCCTGTTCCTTAGTGATAGTTGGGGGAGAAATGGCAGTGGGTATTTCCTGGGGGGGTAACAAGTTGTAATGCAGGGATGAAATTGAAGGCAAATTTATTGTCCAGGAAATTTATTGTATCCTCTGGTTTGGTTTAGGAAGTTCCATTTAAGGAGAAAAAAATGGGCCAATGTGCCAGAAGGGGGGCTGATGGTTAACAGACAGCAGGAGTAAGAAACCTGCAAAAAAAAAAAAAAAAAAAAAAAAAAAGCAAGAACCACACTTTTTAACACAATTCTGGTCAACATATATTTTAGCTTTGTTTTTCCAGTCCATTTTTAAAGTTTCTGAATGCAACATACTACTTAGACTTGGTAGCACACCTTAATGCCATTAACAAGTCTGTATCTTCTTAAACAATAAAGGCCAATGAAAAGTCTATATCTTCTGTAAAGTAAAGCTTAAACTCATATCTTCTGTTGTAGCTGAATGAGCACCTGTCAAGGAGATTGCTATTATGTTATATTATATTCCAAATCCTTGATGCTGAGCAAGGTTCTATCCTAGTAGTGCATGATTTTTACTATGACAAGTTTGTAGCAACATTTTTGGTCAACAGAAGTTTTCTTTTACCATGTGTGCTTTCACATGTTTGGTAAGGAACATATTTGACCATCACCTATACTTCCCACTCAGTGATGCTGTGGATTTCCTCACCAATCACCATATTTTTATACTGGCTCCAAAGAGACTTTAATTGACTGGTATAGCATTAATAACAATGTCCCAACCTGTGTCAGTTGCCAGGACATCTGTGTCAATTTCAGTGTCTGTGGTCTCAGTTCTAACATTGTTGACATTGATATTGCTGTCAGTCTTGATGTTACTCATGTTTATGCCCTCAGCTTTGATGGTAATCTTGGGTCAGGTCTCATCCTCAAGACTTAACCACCAATTGACCTCTTATGTTTTCAGTGCCAACATCAAGGACTTTGGTCTTCAGGTTTATTAGTTTGACCATGGTTGCTTCAGGGCCAATAGAAGCGACTGAGGATGGTCGTGATTCTGGGTCAGCACCTACATTTGCTGTGTTTCCTTTGTTTTACAGTGTGATGATGGAGATTCAGCTGCTGCTTCAACACATTTGTTTGTAAATCTAAGTACTCACAAGCTGTCATCCAGTAGAAACAGGTCAAAATCATGTCAAAGCTTCCTTAGACTATTTCAGACCTTGAGTGAAAGGGTTCCTCCTCTTCATACTGTCTTCCTTCACAGCTGCAGGGGAAGACTGTGCTCAAGAGAAATGTAGATTTGCCCACAGAATCCCTTATAGGTTGTTTGGATGATGATGAGGATATTGAGCCCCACATCTCCTGTATTAATGACCCCACATTTGGGGAGGCTGTAGAAATGATACGTCAGAGAGAGGACAGGCCCAACTGGCCCTCTTAACCCCCCCCCCCACCCAGTAGATGCTAAATAAATGATTTGGGGCAAAACAATAGTGTTCCTTCTTGGTCTCTCCAGTCACCATTTTCAAGTTTGACAACCAATGTTGCTTGGGAAAACCCAAATATAATAGCGCTAGTACCTAAAAAATAAAATGTGTCTCATTCCCTGTATGAGAATTGAATTTCTGGTTAGAAATTCTTAAGCTGGTTACTTTGGTATTGGCAGCTGTTTTAAATAAAGCTCCTACCTCACGGCCATGTGGTCCAACCATTAGCTAAGGAAACCAGGGCATCAGACAGCACAGGGATGCAAGTGTCCTCATTGCAGTGTTAGAGGGTCCTTAATTACATGGTTCATTTGATGGAACTTCAGAGACACTTTGATGATATGCACCTGGACATCCCAACTGCAATTGTATCCAATATGGTAAACCTCACGATCAAGGTGTCATATAAATGGTGTAATGGTTCCTCCAGAACCATGGAATCTAGATAGCTATTTGTTGCTGTGCATGACTCTGAATGACCAACTTGCCAAGGACAGTAAAATGACCTTAGTGAATGACTCATTCCATGCCCTAGTGATGATTTGGCTAGAAGTAGGCACAAACAAAATAGAGTATGACAGTTAGGAGTGTTGGAGTTAAAATTCTGCATTCTCAAATCCTGAATTTAAACTATCTTCTGAAGCCAAGGATATTACAAGCTCTTTTTAAGTTAAATTAGGAAACTATGAAATAACAACCAGCATTGTTCTGAACTTATCCAAAAAGGAACCACTTACTCAGACCCAGTAGACATGGCAACTCTACCAGTGACAAATTTAGTGCAAACTTTATCCGTGAAAAACTATCTTAATTCAACAAATTTCTGAATCCCTTATACCTGCACCCATACAAAGGAACACTTACTGACTAAAGATGCTGTGTCTAAGACCAAAAATGCTACTTTCATGGGGCCTGATAATTTACCTGGATGCCTAATAGATAATGACAAATATGTCCTTCTGGAATCTGTCCTTAAATTACTTACCTTGAGCCTAGCTGTGGGATTTTTTCCCAAAATATAGTAAACTGCAGTAGTGATGCCCCTACACAAAGGCAGCCCTGTTTTGGACCCAGGAAACTGGAGACCTATTAGCATGGCTAGTCTGATTTCCAAAGCCATGTAATGCATCACATGTGACAACATAAATTATGCTATACAAAATCTTATTAGGCTAGACCCACATCAATTTGGCTTTGTCAAAGGGAGATTCTGCCTACTCAGTTTAAGTTTTTCGAAAAGTTTACATGCTGTAGACAGTAGTTATTCTGTTCACATGACTTTTTTTGGATCTGACCAAAACTTTCAACATTTTTCCCCATGTTGACATCATTGATAAGAAGCTTGGATCACTGTATAGAAACACAACATTTTTAACCCCACTGGCTAGGACTGCAATCACCCGATCACACCTACTCTCTACTCTTTTATATGCCTCGCCTGTACTTTCAAACCTCAACAAATCTGAACTAGGTAAGCTGTCCCATATCTACAATCATATTGCCAGATTCGCCACTGGCTCCACCTATAGAACCCCCCACTGCCAGAACCTTAAACAACTAGAGTGGTTAGAACTGCCCAGCTTAATTCAATTCAATCAACTCTTAATAGCGCACAAAATTTTGTACCACCCTGAGGATACCTCCTCACTTAAAAATATTATTAAGCCATATAGCAACCTGACTTCCTATGGTCAGCCGATAAACTTCTGGTCCAAACCCACAAAGCTCATAACTCTGCTGATGAGTCCCTGTTTGCCGACTTCATTGGCAAAACCTGGAATTCGTTGCCAAACTATATAACCCTATAATCTTCCAAAAGTCTCTTCAAAAAAAACCTCAAACAGTATCTCAAAGTGAATTGGCTATGCCCATGTACCAACCCTGATTAAGTTATAAACTGAAAGCATATTCTGTAATTATTATAATTTGTAACTACATCACCAGGCTCTGCTTCCAATCTGATGTCTCTTACTTTTAATTGTGTCTGTCCATGAGAATTATGAGTCCTTACTAGGGAACACTACTAAGCCATTGTATATAATCACTTTGTTTTTTTGTTTGCTAACTTCTGTGTAATCTATGTAAGTTTGTCCATGTGGAGCTTTTCTATCCGGGCTTCCGCTGAAAATGGACATGTATCCAGTCGGACTATCCCGGAAAACAAATGTAAAATAAATTAATAGCTACATAGCCTAGTATGAACCTATGAACCTATCTGCCCTAGGGCATTTATAAGCCTAGCCAGAGTGTGTTTGGCTTTCGCCACCCATTTTAAATTAATTTTGCTATGCCCTTTTTCGAGGTTAGTATACTGTGCCTCTGACTAACAGTGACACAGAAGTGATACCCGGGGTAAACCTACGATCTCCCATCCACTCATCAAGATTCCTCTTGAAGAGAGTCAATGAGGGACTCTGCCTAACCTGGACTGGGATTTTATTCCAGAGTGAAGGGAGCCTCTGGGTTATGAATCTGTCCCTCCAGCATGTCCTATTTATTTCAGTGCTGAGGTTCAAGTCTCTCGAGCGCGTCGCTGGATGGGATTTGGATTTTCTGAGGTGCAGCAAGTCCATTAATTCCGGGTTGGACATGGCTTTATTCATCAGGCACAGATCGCCTCTGAGCAGGCGGTATGCCACTGAGTAGAGCTGGAGGTTCTTTAACCGGGCAGCATTTGGCATCTGTTTGAGCCCTTTGATCCTCTTGGTGAGGTACTTTTGGGGTCTTTCCAGTTGCTGCAGGTGTCTGGTAAGGTACATCCCAAAAGGGGCATTGTACTCAATTATGGGCCTGATGAGGGATGAGTAAAGAGGCACGATGACCTCCCCTGATCTAGATGTGAATCCCTTCATGATTAGGTGGGCTATATAAAATGTTTTTCTAACAACTTTGGCCACGTGGTTGTCAAATGAGAGATTGCTATCAACTTGGGTCCCCAGGTCCCTAATTACTTCTTCTGTACTTAGTGGATTACCACCTATGTGGTAATTTGTGGGCACTTTGTTTTTGCCAAAGGGATGACTATACACTTTTTGGCGTATAGCTTGAGGCCATGGCACCAGTTGTCTGTTTCTATGAGGCCCTTTTGGGGGATGCTTGTGTTGGTTGGAGAGTCGATTATGGTGCCCAGTTTGCAGTCATCTACGAACTTGGTCAGCCACAGTCTTTCCGTGTTGGCCTGTACCTCAGAGAAATATATACCGAACAAGAGAGGTCCCAGGACTGAGCCTTGTGGGACGCCACTTGTAACTGGTTTGGAGTCTGACATGGCTCCAGCAATTCTAACCATGTGGGATCTGTCCTTGAGCCAGTTTGCAACCCATCTGCCCTTAACAAAGCCGAACTGGGTAGGATCCAGTGTCTGTAGGTCCCCAATATCTTTATTTATGAGGACCATGATGATCCTTTCCATAGCTTTGCAGACCAAGCTAGTCAGGCTTATGGGGTGATAGTTTCCAGGATCCGTTGAGGCACCACCTTTGTGGAGAGGGACCACTGTTGCTATATGCCACTCTTTGGGTACATATCCTGTAGTAAGGCTGAGATTGAACAGTAGTTTTATGTTTGGGTTTAGCTCTTCTTGGAGTTCATGTAGGATGCAGCCCGGGACACCGTCTGTTCCCATTGATGCTGTGTTTTTTGCTTTGGAGAGGGCGGCTCTTACCTGAGCATCAGAGATGTCAGGGGGGCAGCACTCTGCTGGGATAGATATTTGTCCTTTTGGTGGGGGGGGGGAGTTTGCGCTGAACCTGTCAGCTAGCATGTTGGCAATCTCTGTGGGTTCGGTGTATTTTTTGTCATTTTGGACTAATTCTGAGCATATCTGGGAATTCTCACCCAGGTTACTATCATAACTAAAAAAAGCCTTGTGATTATCCTTAGTGTCCTGTGCAATTTTTCTCTCAAAGCTGACCTTAGACGATTTTATGAGTGCCCATAGTTTTTTGCTAGTACTGATCAGAGATGCCTTCCCTTTTTGGGATTTTGCTCTATCATGTAGTAGCTTCCTCCTTCTATTGTATAGTTTGTTTATGGCTGGGGTCCACCAGACAGGATGTCTGCCTTTGGAGGATTGGGTCTTGGTTTTATTTGGGATTGCATGATCCATGCATTCCTGAAGGTGTTCATAGAATGTGTTTATAAAGGATTCTGCGGTCTGGGCCGTATTTTCCACAGGCCCGGGGGCTTTGAAGGATTCCACCTCGGTTTTGAGGAGTGTGAAATTTACTTTAGAGAAGTTTTTCACTGTGGTTTTCTGGGCAGGGGGTGGGGTCGGGATGTGAATATCCAGTGAGATTAGTTTATGGCCTGATCTTACCAGTGAGGGATACACTTCTGGTCTGGAGCATAAAGTCCCCCTCTTGGTGATGATCAGGTCCAGTATGTTTTCCCCTCTTGTGGGAGTGGTAACAAGTTGTTCCATAGCATTTGAGTGTATAAATTCTAGGAACCTTTGGGCTAGGGTGTTGGAGCTAGAGTAATGCTCCCAGTCTATGTTTGGGTAGTTGAAGTCGCCCAATATAATGGTGTTTGGAGAGACCTTCATATTTTCCATTGTTCTCAGGAAGGCCGAGTGGGGTTCCTGAGTTTGGGAGGGTGGTCTGTAGCAGGCTATAAACTGGAAGGCGGTTTTACCCACTGTTAGTTGCACATGGATAGTCTCTGATGCTTCGTGCTGTACCACCAACCTGGAGGTGTGGGTATCTTTGACGAATATTGATACTCCCCCTCCTTTTGTGGTTCAGTCCAAGTTTTGGAGCCGAAAAGTATGGTATGAGGTATAACCTGGTAGTGCTGGGGTGCTCTCGGGAGCCTTGAACCAGGTTTCTGTTACTGCACAGATATCAATGTTCTCCATGCTAAGGAGAGTTTCGGGTGCGTGCATCTTGAGGTTTAGACTTCTGGCGTTGAGTAGCATTACTCTTAGTTTCTTATCCCTTGTGATACCTATGGAGGTGGGTTTGTCTTTTGAGCCTTGCCTAAAAAAGGCACTATGGTGGTAGCAAGAGCCTTTGCCAATATCCGAAAGCCCAGGGGTGACAGGTGCAAGCCATCCCTAGCGAAGCATCGTGGCTTGTCGAGCATGTCATCCCAGGCTGACAGGCATTGAATCCCCTTTGAATGACACCAATACTTAAGCCAGTTGTTGAAATTGATCATCTTGTCTTCATATTGTGGCATCATTCTTGGTGAGGGTAAGATGCTACTCAAGGTCAGGGTCATACCGGCCTGGGCTACATGCTCAGAGAGATCCTCTATGTCTCTTTTCATGTAGTCTAGGGAGGTACGTCTCAGGTCATTCACACCAGCATGGACAATGACTGAGTCATATTTGTAATTGCCTTGGAGTGACCTGAGTGGTTGTGTTATGTGGCGGATCCTAGCGCCCGACAGGCAGCTCACCGTGACCTTCTCCTTGTTCAGCCTGGTGAGCGGGACGTCAGTGTGCCTGACGATAGAGTCACCTATTACAAGTGTATTAGGTGTGTTGTTTAGCTGTAAGGGCTGTGACTGTTCGGTACACTGGCTTTGTGAGCTATGAGTTGCACGTGTTTTGTTTTGGGGTAGCGGTTGCTTGGGTGTCTGCTTTGGAAGTCTCTGCTGCTTGGGCAGATTTTTATTTAGAGCCTCCGAGTATGTTTTTGTGTGTTTATGTGTTTGGTTTGCTGTCGTGGTAGGTCTATGTGAGACTGGAATTGTAGTGAGTGTGGTTTCCTTCTCCTCCTGACTGGTTACGCCAGTACTGAGTTGAGAGAGCTTAGCCTCCAGTTTGGCTATATGGTTGCATCTCTCACATGTGTTGGAATTTGTTGGGAGGAGGAGAGGGTTGTCTGTGTACATGAGGCAGTTGTAACATTGCCTCAAGATTCCCAGATTCACCAACTGGACCAGGGAGGAGATTGACAACTGACCTTTGGACATGCTAGAATAGTATTGGGAATTCCTTTATAATTAAAAAAAAGGGCCAGTGGGGAACAAGGTACTCAAGGGGAGTTTGTGAGGGTGTAGTGCTTTTAATTTTTTTAGTGCTGACTTATATAATTGCTTTAGTGAGCAAGTGCCAGGTAATTTAAATGCAATGTGTTACAGGTAACTTAAATGCAAAAATGACAAACAGTAACTTTCTTTCAAGTGAAACAAGGAAATAAGTACAGTAAGCAATGCAGATATCACTAGGTATCCACAGAAGCGCTGAAAAGCCACGTTTTAGGTTGAATTAGCTTTTCAGGGAAATAACAAGCAAACAAACAACAAGCATACAAACAAAGCTAGATTCAGCAGGCCTGGATCTAGTCTATTCTACAGCAAACAAGGTGTACCAATTACAGTAAGAAGCAGTTCAAATATGCAGGCCATATAAACCTTTAACCAGAAATTCCCAGCTCAGAAGGGTAGAGTCCAGCCTCTCTTCCCACAAGAGTGCAGACCACGAACCCTCTTAATGTAAAATAACTGGCCTGAATCCCAAGTGCTTAAACCAGAACTAATACACTTTTAGAATAACAGATACTGAGCCCTCAATCAGCGGTTCCCAACTTAGAAGGATGTAAGCTACCTGTCCTGCCACCACAGTGCAGGCCACAAACCTTCCTAATGTAAAACAACTGGTCTGAAGCCCAAGTGCTTAATCCAAAAGACTTAGAATGATAGCTACACTTTAATAAAGTTACTACCAAGCAGTAATAAATACAATTGAATACTTTAAAGAATGCCTGGATTAGTGCTCAAGTTATACAAACAAAGCTAGATTCACCAGGCCTGGATCTAGTCTATGCTACAGCAAACAAGGTGTACCAATTTCAGTAAGAAGCAGTTCAAATATGCAGGCACTATAAGCCTTTAACCAGAAATTCCCAGCTCAGAAGGGCAGAGTCCAGCCTCTCCTCCCACAAGAGTGCAGACCACGAACCCTCTTAATGTAAAATAACTGGCCTGAAGCCCAAGTGCTTAAACCAGAATTAATACACTTTTAGAGTAACAGACACTGAGCCCTCAGTCAGCAGTTCCCAACTTAGAAGGATGTAAGCTACCTGTTCTGCCACTACAGTGCAGACCACAAACCTTCCTAATGTAAAACAACTGGTCTGAAGCCCAAGTGCTTAAACTAAAAGGCTTAGAATGAGTTACACCAAGCAGTAATAAATACAATTGAGTACTTTTAAGATGACACAAAAGCAAAATAAAGTAGGAACAAACACAAATACAATAAAAGCAGATAGATTTTTTTTACACACATATCCATACATGGTGAGATGGATAGCTAATTGGATGAAAGATAGGAACCACATAGCTAAGGTGGCAAGCACCTTCTTGTAAACTATGAGGTAACTAATGGTTTGCCACAAGACTTGGTATTGTTACCCCTCCTTTTCAGCATTCACTTCTCTGATTTCTAGACCACCATTCAGGACCTTTGGTTAACAAAATTTGGAGATAGCTAAAATTGGGTGTTACTGTGAAATCTCTGATATTCACTCATTATATCAGGAACAGAAAGTGGACAAAAATTTAATTTGAAAATGGATAGTATTGTCATATGTGGTAAACTACTCTCTCCCTCTCTCTGTCTTTCAGTGTACTGTATAGCCAATATCCTACTACAAAATAGTAATGTAGTCAGGTATCTTGGAATCTGGGTCAACAATTCCCTTTCTGTTGACCACCATGTAGCAACAGTAATCAGAAAATCGTTCTATTTAGCACAACTGTCATCTGAAGGCATATCATGCTGGTAAAAAAATATCATCCCTCTGCATGAAGCCCTAACTAGACCAGTTATTGTGTACAGTGCCCCTTTCAGAATGCATCTCTGTAGATATTAAGCATAATCAGACTGTTTACCTAAAGTCACTGAACTATCAGAAAAGGCTTGAAATGCTATCCCTTTATTCTGGTTTCTTATACGCTGTTGCAGGGTGATCCATGCCTTCATTTTATGTCATTAGGGACCACATCCTCTTTGATCATCTGTATCTAAACAACTTGTATAGCTGCACTGATAGTTGAACTTGAGACTTAATTTTCCACTAGGACATAAATAAAACATGCTGGAGAGACAAATGTATTCTCACTTCTAGAACTTACTCCCCCTGCAAATTAAATAAAGTTAACTCCTAGCATCCGTCAGATTAAACTTGGATGATTGGATGGGTAGCTCTCAATTTACTCTGGATCTGACCTGATTTGCCGTCATTGAGATAGGAACTACAACAAGATGGCCATAAATTATCTTGTGACTCAATTGCCTTGGATTTCATATGATTCTATAATCCTGTGATACTCAATGTACATTTACCAAAACGCAGAACAGTCCTCACCAAAGGTGATTTAGGAGTGGGTAACAGCAACAAACACAGCAGGACAGTAAGAACCCCTGCAACTAAGATAATTTCCAGAGAGGTCATAGGCTCCAAACCTGAGGATTCTTGGCAGCCATTACTTAGCCGAACTCTACTTATGGGTTATATGTAGCAGCCCTGAAGCTTTGCCTTCCTGTCCACTGGGTAAAGACTAATGCTGTTTGTCATTGCAACTATCGACATAAAAAGTGATAACTACAGACAGTTGGTTGATGATGGTGTACATGAAGGTTACATACTGACCTTCCTTTACACTCTAGTTTTCCCATACCCTTCCCTGACAGACATCCCACTCCATTAAAATACAGTGGAAGAAGCAAAATTAAGCCTCTTGAACAAAAGAGCTATCCAAGAGGTCCCTCCATATTGGAGGGTAGGGGTGTTGAATATTACTCCATGTTGTTCTTAGTGTCAACCTAAGTAGTTCACACCCAAAGAAATCTCAAGAGTGGTCTCAGTTTAGTTACAATTTCCTTATTGAGCAGAAGGAGGCTGGATGTTTATTTATTTCCTTTGGGTATCACTTATTTTCCCCTTTTCCAGGAAGTGTGGTCTCTTATACACAGTTTGAGTCTATCTAACAACCTCTGTCTCCCAGGATACTAGGATTAAAGCTGTACGCCACACGCCCGGCAAATCAGGTTAATAGTTGAATACTAGGTTAACTGTTTTGAAGGGCCATTTTAAGCCCATCTAATAACCCCAGAGCAGACTCAAACCTTGTACCTTGTGTTTACGAAGCAAAGACCTTAACCATTATGCCACACTTACCGCCTGCTTGTACCTTCAGGATACCTACCTCCACATGAATACCACAAACTAATCCAGGGTATTTCTGCACTTCATAGTCAAAACCCATCATTATCAGTTCTAGACTCTTCCATTTTTTTCATCTCAGCCCAAGGATGTTCACAGAATGCATGTCTGTAGTTGCTGTGCAATGATGTCTGCAGGTAAGAGTTGTTCCCATATTTGCATGACTGGTGCATAGCTGTCTTCCTTATGTATAACACTTACTGTCTGTGAGGCACTTTTTGTTACATGCTTATTCCACTTTCTGGGAATGATGTTGAATCTGGCCAAGTCGTAACTACCTCCTGCATGGGTACTTATATTCACAAGCTACAGAATGGGCATAATGTTATGCAGAGTGAGGCTGTCTGTTGACAGAATTCAGTGGCTTCAGACCAAAGTTTGATTTCTTCTTGTGTATGGTACAACCACACATTACCTCCATTTCAAAGTGCCGAGTCTTATGGCAGCAGCCATATATATCCATGTTTCCTCATACAAGATTCCACCAGATTTCACAAGTCGATCCTCCATGATCATTGATATCAGAATGTGGATCCTCTGGAGTATCAGATTTGCATTCTCTAGCCTGGAGTTATCATTTAATTTGGTGGAGGGATAATGTCTGTTTTTCTCCCTGGAGTTTATTTTTACCTACCCCTTTCATGATAAAAATCATCACTGATGCCTTCGGGGGGGGGGGGGGGGCATTTTAGTGAGCAGACAGTTCAGGGAGTGTAAACATTGTTAGAACTTTCCCTTCATTATTAACATACTGGAGTAAGAGAAGAGCAGTCCTATTGATCCTCCAAGCTTTCTAAGAGTCCTCCCAGCTGTTACTATATAGGTAGACAAGGAGTCCAAATGCAGAAATGATTAAATCACCAAGAAAAGGAGAGTAGTGTTACTGCCACTGAATTCATCCTGGAGTCTTGTTGAGTACCTTCATGTGGTGGACCTTATTTTCACAAAATCTCACCAAGACAACACTGATGCATAAACTGTATTTTATATAGCATATATCACGGAGAGAGGTACATTACAAAATAAAAAAGACAGCTGGAT
Organism: Protopterus annectens; assembly: GCF_019279795.1. Lineage (NCBI taxonomy): Eukaryota > Metazoa > Chordata > Ceratodontiformes > Protopteridae > Protopterus > Protopterus annectens. The sequence continues at coordinate 1,148,504,391 of NC_056745.1, read as the reverse complement.
GCATAGGTCTCAGGAATAAAAAACAGCCCAATCCTGGTGTACATACTAGTCCCAAGAATGGATAAAATGGCAGTGTAAAATCCTCTACAGCAGGGTTAGGCCAGGCTCAGGGAAGGACCCCCCCCCCAGGAGGAAGTACTAGTCCACAAAAAAACACAAAAACTGATAGGCCAAAAAGAGCCATAAAGATGACAGAATGGACTACTAATGATAAGGAACAAATTATGTATTGTTACCATTTTGCAAGAAACCCAGATTTTCGATATAGAAGATATTCAAAAATTACAGGAAAGAAAAATACCTGCACAATCAAAACTGTCAAAAGCTCCAAATGCAAATGTGTATTCATTACTACAACAGATCCATGAAAACATTATATAGATGAAGAAACTTTGGGTCACCTGGAAAAGAAACATCAGAATAAGTGCCAAAATATAAAGAACAAAACCCAGTGGTTTTTGAAAGGTTTAAAAAAGAAACATGGACATGGGAAAGAAAGAGAGATTTGATATGGTGCAATATTTATGCAAAGGGGAAAGCCAAACTAATCAGTACAAAAAAACAGCACCACTGATATTTGAAGTTATGGCTTACCTGCAAAGGGGATGACTGTGGTGGTGCAGAGGTTAATGTTGTTTCCTCAGAACAAGAGATTCTCAGGTTCGATTCTCAGTTGGGGGTCCTTCTGTGCGGAGTCTACATGGCCTCCCTGTGGTCATGTCAGTTTCCTCTGGGTGCTCTGGCTTCCTCTCACATTCCAAAGACATCCAGTAGGTAGATTGGACACTCTAAAATTGGCCATAGGTGTGAGTGTATCTGTGATTGAGTAGTACAGATGAACTGCTGCTGCAGGGCTAGCCACCCAGCAGTGTAAACCTGACTCAAGATGATTGTCACTGTTGAAGTGACACCCGACCCCATGTGCAAAAATGGGAAAATTGGGTAGCAGATGGATAGATGGATGGGTTACCGCCAAAGTGAAGGATTTAATGTAGAAAATCCAACACAGGTAATATCACAACATGATAGAACAATGAGTCCCAAACCGAAGAAAAAACAGGTGGAGCGGGAAGCATATGAAGACTTGCCACATGATGATGCTCTAGAGCCTTCTGTAGGAAACTAGTACAAAAGTTCAGTTGAAGTTTCACATCAAGGAAAATAGTGGAAGTAGTGGCATCTGTGATGCAGGCAATGATGTGGAGTGATGGGCCAATGAGTTCCCATATGGAGGAGCAGCAGATGACACAGGATGCATCTGAAGAGGATATGTTACAGGAAGATGTTCTGGAACTTTCTGTAAAATGACTGTAGGAAATGGAGCGCAAAGAATGTGCTCTCAGTTTAGAAGAAAATTATCTAAGGGAAGAGCTGCTTGATTTAATAGAGATGGATAGACATATTAAGATTGATGAAAGAAATGGATTACAGAAAGTAACTATGACCCAAAATGTTAGAAGTCTGACAAAACAGATGAACATAGTAATCAAGACTATTAAGAAAAATTCAGATGACATAACAGGAGTAAATATTACTATGCAGCTAAATTAATAACAGATAAAGGCTTACCACAAAAGCACAGAGCAATAAGGGAAAGGAAGGGAATAAATAAAATGCCATCATGAAAGCATTGACAGAACACTGTAAAGCATTTAAGACAAGAGGTGTCACTGTTAGACAAATATAGAAGAAGGAACAGGTCAACCAAAAATACTTAGAAAGACAGACGTGGTAAAAGCAATGCATAGTATCAAAACAGACCAGGAACTGTCATACACTATTGCAAATAATAAACTAAAGATATCAGTGCAGCCAGAAAAACTTAGAAGATATGCAAATAAATATGAAGGAAGAGTACAAAATAAGTAATTCATTGATGACTCCAAAAGATTTATAGTGAACTGGGAAACAAGGCAAAAGGAATAGAAACATCACAAAAAAGAAGTAATGGACAAATTTTGGAGACATTTATGAAGACCCTGTAGAGCATGCAGTAACAAAGATGCCGAATGGGTATAAAAATTAAAAGAAACAGTAAGGAGTTCAAATGTAGAGGATATGGAATGGGATTTAGTAACAGCCAGAGAAACTGAATCTAAATTAAGAAAAGTTCCTAATTGGAACCCTCCCAGTGCAGATTAAGTACCTAACTTCTGGCTAAAAGTATTAACATCTTTACACAAAAATTTAGCCCTGAGTAAGAATTACTTATATGTACATCCTGAATATACACCAGCCTGGTTAACTAGATGAAAAAGGATACTCTTTCTTAACAGTCAACCTGTAAGCCATCCTAAAAACTACAGACCAATAACTTGCCTTTCGATGATGTACAAACTATATACCGGAATTGATGCAGATAGAGTTTATAGTCATTTCGAAAAAAAAACTCAGTCATGGCAGTAGATCTAAAGAAAGTCTTATGGAACAAAGGATTATTTGTTGCTGAATAAAGCCATAATAGAGAATTATAAAAAGGGAAGGATCTAAGTATGGCATGGACAGATTACAAAAAAGCATTTGACAACATCCCACATTCATGGATAAAGGAGTGCTTACAGATGTATAAGAAACCTTCTCTATAGATCAGTTACATTGCAATGACCATGAAGCAGTTGTAAACCACTTTACAGTTAGGCTATGACAATGGGCAAATTATTATCCCAGAGATATAAATTCATAGAGGGATATTCCAGGGTGATTGTCACCACTGCTGTTTTGTCTTGCTCTTAACCCATTAAGCTGTTTACTTAACAGATTAGGTCATGGATACAATTTGGCTCCCAGAAAACAACCTTGCTGAAAGATGTCTCATCTACTTTTTGTGGGGTCTATATCATTTCATTGAAGCTTAATTCATTGGCACATATTCACTGAAAGCTCACTTCACTGAAAACCCAATTCACTGAAAGCTCACTTCACTGAAAACCAAATTCACTGAAACTCATTTTGTTGAAAGGTATATATGGCCTATTCTCCACTGTTGTGCGATCCTGGAGTTAGTATACAAAGTAAGGGGGTGGGGGGGGGTGAAGCCCCCCACATAAATTGGTTATATGTTGTCTTCTGGAAGAATATTTTTCATTACACTTGTAAGTATCCATCTATATGCTTTAAAATATTTATAAATATTTGCCCCCCACACCCCCTTACTTTATATACTAACTCCAGGATCGCACAACAGTGGGGAAAAGGCCATATATACATTTCAATTAAATGAGTTTCAGTGAAATGGGTTTTCAGTGAAGTGAGCTTTCAGTGAATTGGGTTTTCAGTGAAGTGAGCTTTCAGTGAATATGTGTCAATGAATTAAGCTTCAATGAAATGAGTTTTCAATTATGTGATATAGACCCTTTTTTGGATAAAACTGCATGGTTCATTAGATGAGAAGTTGAACCAAAACTTCAAGTGGTTTAAACTTTCTCAGATGATATAAGAATGTCATTTGGTCTTGGTAAATGCGCAAAAGCAATGTTTAAAGCCAGAAAGTTGCTGCACCTAGAAAATATCAATTTGGAAAAGGAATGTGATGTAAAGGAACTTGAGCAGGAGGAAGTGTATAGATATTTGGGAACTGATGAAGAATCCGAATAAAACATGAGCAAATGCAAATAAAACTCAGTATGGAATACTCAAAAGACAAAAAGTAATATTGAAAACAGCCTTAACATCTAGGAATAAAGTCCAAGATATAAACACATTTGTGCTTCCTGTTCTAACACTTTTGGGGTAACTGAATGGCACCAAAAGGTACTGGATTAGTTGGACAGGAGAGCAAGAAAAATGTCTCACACATACAAATGATATATAAAAAATCAGTGTGTACCAAGATTATATATTGTTCATTCTGAAAGACGTATGAGCCTCCTTGAAAGTGATTACATGGGACTGCATACGTATCTATTGACCTCATCCGATCCAAACATAGTAAATGTTTTAAAACATGAAGTGGAAGTTTAAAATGACATCTCTGGCTAGTTTAGCAGAAGCATTCCGTTGTCAAGTGGGAATGGAAACCAAATGCAAAAATAGAAACCAAACCATAAGTAGCCAAAAATCAGACAGCAGCTGAATGTGCCAAACAACAAAAGAAAAAAATATAAGGAGAAGGATCAGATGAGAAAGAAAGATATGTGAAATAGGCATAAATACTGTGGAAAGTACAGAGATCTCCTAGAACAACCTCGTGTTGATTAGGATTTGACTTTGGAATGGTTAAGGAGAGGTGAGTTGAAACCAAAAGATGAAAGGCTAATAATGGTAGTCCAGGATGGTGGACAGTCCATTAAGGATGTAGGATAAACAAACAAATGGAGGTTCTGTAAAAAAAAAAAAAAAAAATGGAAAATTTTTATTTATCTATTTTACATTTGTTGTCCGGGATAGTCCATCTGGGTGTGAGCTCATTTTCAGTGGAGGCCCGGGGAGAAAAGCTCCAATAAAACAAGAACAACATTGACAGGTACAGTGTCGGTTTTACATAGAATTTAACAGAAATATCTAGAGACAATAAAGAAAGTACAATATACAATAGGCGCTTTAGTGAAAAGGAGAAAGTTATTACAATATAGTAAAAGCATATATATATCTATAATATATATATATATATATATATATATATATATATATATATATATATATATATATTTTTTTTTTTTTTTTTGAGGGGTCCATCTTTAGTTGATCATTTGAGTATACTTTAATACGTGTACATATGTATACCCTTGCAAAAAAAAAAAAAAATTATCAAATTATACTCTTATTGTAGGTAGCTGATAGTGTTAACAAGTGGGAGTGGGGTATACATGGAGATTATAAAATTTAGGGGATGAAATTCGATGTGGGCTTATGTGGTATTAGCCTGGCTTGGTGCAGGAGCAGAACCAGTTGTTAGTGAGGTGGTCTTTGAGCAGAGGTTTGAATTGGTGTAGGTTGGTAGCATTTAGGATGTGTTGAGGAATTGATTTCCAAAGTTTAGAAATATGGTGGGAGTATCTTGTTGTTGGGTGTAATACACTCATGGCAGAGTGCCTATACACTGAAAAGCACAATCCTGTGTCAAGACTGTTGCATTGAGGGTTGTGCAAACACTACAATATAGAAGTAGCTAAGAAATATTAGAAACATAAACCACAAAGCATTATAGAGTGATGAAATGTACATCACATTGGATTACCTGTTGCCAACAGTTCAAAAAATAGATGGGAGAAAAACAGATATAGTACTCCAATACTATTTTGTCTTTTTTTTATGATCATTGAAATTTCTATACCTAGTGATAATCTTGCATACAGAGAGAGGAAAATCATAAAATAAAAGCATTTGTAGGAAGAAACGAGAGAAACATGGAAGAAAGATATCAAGACAGTTCCAATAGTAGCAATGGTATAATAAAAATGAATCTACAGGCGTACGTAGATATGCTACCAATACATGCAATTCCACATGAATTGCAGGCAGGAGGAGTCAATTCTTGGCACATTATGGGTGCTGCAAAGATTATTTTTGGGTAGGATTAAAGACTGAAACAATTCTAATTTCAATTATAATTCTAATTTTAATTATACCCTGACTTAGGAATGGAGTCCATTTCCGTCATGTTATTAGAAACCCAAAAGATTTGGAGAAATTAAGGTGGTCAACTTGACAGCAATATTGGCAATCACAGAGTAGACCAAGTTTACTCTTTATGCCCAGAAGCTATGAGAGTGTAGGAATTAGTGTTATTCAGCAACTATTTCGTTTTGCCACTGATATTTGTGTGGAGTCCAGTTTTTTGATAGATAAGCTGAATAGATGTGTGCTACTACTCATTGGTCACAAAGAACTTTTTTTTTAATTGGGGCACCCTGCTGTGACCCATTTGCTTCCCTCACAACATTCCCTAATTCCATCACCTGGGAAACCATCTAGGCATGCTCTAATCCAGAGGGGACCTCTTCCCCACACTACACTATTATTCCCTTTCCAAGATAGCAAGACTCATCCAGAAAGCAAAATTTCACAAAGCCAATGCCATCCCCATAGTTCCTTAATTGCCCTGGAAAACATGGTTCCTTTTGCTTCTGCTTCATCTTTTAGAGCAGTCTTATAGGTTCATAGGTTCATAGGTGTTAAGTAGGCTAACGACCACAAGGGCCTTTATAAGCCTAGCCATGCATCCCAAATCTCTGACAAGTTCTGATACACTTGATAAGTGTAAGCATAGCCCCCCCCCAAAAAAAAAAGAAAGTCATTGTCTGTGCATCCATCTCATGTTAAGAGTGGATTGAAAGCAAAAGCTCAAATGACGTGAGCATGCCTCAACTCCTACCCCCAAAAGGCAACCCGTGTCTAAATATCAGCCTGATGTATGATTGGAAAGTGAAAAAAATGATCAATTAATGTATTCCAGCTTGTTGATCCTAACCAGTACACTGCCCCTACACAAGGTACAGTGATCTTTGCACATCCCTGAGATATGTGACAGAAGTAAAATTAACAATTACCAAACTGTCCCCAGCACTAAACAAGCTATAATGATCCTCACTGCAGTTCTCTGAGGTTAGAGTGTGAGTAAAATTTAAAAAAATAATGAGCACACAATCCTAAGCCCCACACAGAAGCTACGTCAACCTTATGTACACACCTCTGAGCATGTCTGGTTTTAGAAAGGGTGTGGTCGAGGGCAGAAGCTACCATTAAGTCCATGGGAAAATCCATTTTGCAATCTGGTGAGTAGGGGCCACCTGACACCTTTCAGCTCTTAAGGGTCTAAATGTTACGTTTGAAAGATAAAAAAAAGCAGCTAGCAATTAATTTAGTGCTATGCGAAGAATTATGCATGCACCCGGCATGACTGCATGTGTCCACTAATAAAAATTAGTGGCATGTTTTGCAGCACACACACACACACACACATACACACAGTCCACAACAACTGTATCACAAGATGCACAAACACATACATAAACACACTGCATGCTCACTTTCAGCGAAACTTGAGGAAAGCCAGTTCACCTACAGCATATGCTTACGGTGCACAACTGAACCCATACAGTGACAGGGACGGAATGCGTACTCCACAGAGAAAAAGCAATAGCAAAGCGCTCTACTAGAAAATCTCTCTGGAAAGGGAAACTATCATCCCTGAAGATCAGGAGGATCTGCTTTTCTTAAAATCTGAGGTAAGCACTGAGATCACTCGCTCTCTGCTGCCATACTCAAATGCTTACCTTTCTCACCCATTGCCAGCTTCATCCTAGCAGGGTCATAGTCCAACATGGTTTAGATAAAGTACATTATGGGAGAATGGATGATTTTTACTCCTCATTTCACCCCAGCCAAGAGCAGCTTTTGTGGGGCCTCAATACAGTCAAGAATAAAAGAGCTACTCACAGCTTTGGGTATCACTGGTAATTCATTTTTGATTTTCAGAGGAATGCTGCTGATGCATCCATTGGGCAGGTTTCACTCAAGGATTTACACTCCATGGCTTACAATTGTCTTATCCACTTTTAGTAGCTGCAAGTGATCCATTTTTTTCTGTAAGAGCAGTCTATATACCCTCTTCTTCCCAAAAACCTCAGAATAAAGAAAACTTACAGGAGCAAATGGACAAACGTCTAAGTGGGTTAACTCCATGACCTTTCTTGCACATATTCCTGCAGTTCTATAATAGCTTATTGATATTTTTCAAACTGAACTACATTATTCTTTAATAAAAAGTGTGCATTTCGCTACCATCTTTAATTTTCACTGAGGCCCAGCTTCCAATTCTTTAGCTTTACTTTAAGTATGAAAGGCATTCCTCAGAAGTATCTTTTTTGTTGAGGCCTCTGTTGAAAGATCCACTTCCTTCATGGAACTTGTACTTTGTTCTGGAAATACTGACTCAGCCTCCCCACCTCCCTACATCTCAGCCTGCTAGTACAACAGAATTTAAGATGTTCATTGTTTTGATTACTCATGCAGTAGCCTTAGCATTATAGGTTATATCCCACTAAGGACATAACAGCCAGACAGCTTCCAAAGCTTCAAGGGCAACTTCCACGTGCCCAAACCGTTATTCAGCTTGAGCTGAGATATAAAGAAAAAGAGTTGTTTGGGTGCCAAGTCCTTCAGAGCTTCCCTGCTGCTGAAGAGTGTGCTTCTTGTGGGCTTTCAAGGATTGACTGTTGGGTGCTGGTCAGATAGGTTCCCTGCGGGGGAAGAAACTCCCAAAATTTACTTTCATAACAGAAAGTGACTTTTTTCTGTGCTATATATAACCTAGGAAAAATAATTTGTATTGATTCCCATTTAACTTTTAGTAACTTTTAAACAGGGGTGTTACTTTTTTCTTTTGTGGAAAACATTATTAAAACTAATTAAAAACAATTTTTCCTTAGTAAATTGTGTTATTTTACTCTTGGGGACTGGTCTAAGTGTTTAAAGTACTTTTCACTGTTTTCTTTCTTTTTTTTTTTTTTTTTTTTTGTGGAAAAGGTGACTTTTTTTGCTACTAATCTGTTTTAAGACTGCTGGTGCCAGTTTTCCATGGAACTCTGGCATCTTTTTTCAGCTTTACCATGGAAGAGTGTACTGGTTTCTTCCTTCTACCAGCCACAAAAAAAAAAAAAAAATGAAAATTAGTAAACAGCTTTTGATACCACAACAGACTGTTAAAGTGCCTCATCCCGAGATGGGTGACCATGCTATGGCCATTTCTTGTTCCTCAGACCATTCCCTTTTTTTCCTTGGCTACCTCTGGTATAGTCCCTACAGCCACCATGGACCAAGGGTTAGACATGCCTTCTGTGGCTATTGGGAGTGCCCTTGGGGGGCAAGGGAAAACCACTCTTGTTGATACTGGGAGGAGCATGGAATTTTTTTGTGCCTAGCCAGAAAGCTCACCTGTCCCTAAAGAGGTTTTACCCGACAAAAGAGGTTCTGCTTCTTTAGAAATTCCTGTAAAAAAAGAAGCAAAAACATAGAGGAAAACACATATCTCAGTTACTCTGGACAGGAGTGCTTTCTTGGGCTTAGCTTGGGGTTTCGTTCAAGCTCTATATCCTTCCAGTTCAGCTGTTTCTGTCAAGAGTAAAAGCAATTCTTCATTCTTTCAAGAGGTTCAAGACTGAACTACAAAATAATTGTGTTGGAAGAACTCCTGTGTTTGCTTCTCAGGTTTCTGGTTTAGCTTCTGAGGAAAATGTGGCTTCTGTCAGTCCCTTTGAAGGATTCCCTTTTTCGAAAACTATTTCCATAATGGATCAGTTGTTTCAGTGGGAGCATGATGACATTCCACTGTGTCTGAAGAAGTATTATGATTTATTGCAACTCAGTTTTCCTGAACCCATTCTAGTCCCTCCTCTTCTTTCAGCACTGGAAGATATATTTGTGACAGCCTCTAACTTGACTGACAGCCAACCTGCTACCCCTAAGAAAGTAGTTAGATGGTATATGGTTCCTCACTCTTATATGTTTTTATACACTAGTACCAGATCATACTCAACAGTAATTGTGAAGCTGTTCTATCTCGCCGTTCATTCTTACAGATGGGTTCAGAGCTGATCCTCAGCTCCGAGTCGTCCTACGACAAAGCTCGAGGTCTTCAGACAGATCGAGGCCAAATCCCTATCCCATGATACACTGAGAGTTACCTCAAATCTAGTTTGCTGCTGCAATAGATTGGAGGTTCTTTGCACAGCTCGGGCCAGTATAATTCTTTTCTCAAACTATTTAGGAAAATTGTTCTAAAGATGTTTAGAGTACGTTTTTGATCATCTTTAATAGTGATAGCCTTTATAGCTCGTTAGTAGAGAGATTTCTTCTCTTTTTTTTGGCTTTGTTTTTTTCTAATGGCCTTTAAGATTCCCTTTCCCTTTGGTGGGCTTTAAAATCATGTTATAGCTTGTAGTTAAATAAGTAGTTAGTGAGTGAGTGTGTGTGTGTGTGTGTGTGTGTGTGTGTGTGTGTGTGTGTGTGTGTGTGTGTGTGTGTGTGTGTGTGTGTGTGTGTGTTTTTGAATAGTTTAGTACATTGTTATTCAGCCCATTTGTTATTTAGGGCTTATTTCTATAACTTAGCTTTACTAGTTTAAGTTTGCTAATTGGTTAGGTGTGTCTCTTTAAAGTACAGTAGGTTGTTGTTTGTATACTGTATTCTTGAGTATGGCTGACCAGGATAAGGATAAGCATCCTAAGTCAGGATTTAAAGTGTCCAGAATGTGGACAGAAAATGTCTGTGACTGTCACGTTAATTTTTTGTATTGCCTTGAAGCCTTGCACTTACAGGAAAGCTGCTCCATCTGTCATTCATTTTCATCCAGAGTTCTTCAGGAGCAAAAAAGACCACTCACAGATAGAGGACTTCTTAAACCATCTTTTCAAGAAGCTTTGAGTGACCAGGGTACATCTAGTAAGTCTTCTAAGGCTTCTTCTTCTTCAGAAGTGAAAAAATCTAAAAAAGAGTCGACGTCTGCTCCACAGCCCTTGGAGCTGAGCGTTTTGTCCCCAGTCCTGGAACCGGTGTCCGAAGTTCTAATGTCACCTATTCTACATTCAGTGCCTCCATCCATCCATTCATCTCGGTCCTCGATCAGCCTGTCCAATTTGGATGTGGATTGTGTGGTGCAGAAGTTGCTACAGGTACCGGCGTTCGCTAAATTTTGTCGGCTCTGACCCAGGTGGTTTCAGAGCCTAAAACTGTAATGCCATCGACTTATTTTCCTCCTCCGGGCCATACCAGTCCTTCGGAGCCAGAGGAGTCGGACCCGATGATTGTTGAGCCTTCAGAGCCGACGCCTGTCCCAGTGCCATCAGTTCCGTTTACTCGGACTTCCTCGGCGCCTATCAAGGAGTCTAGGAGCCGGCACTCTTCGGTCGGATCTGGGGAGGACAGTCGGACCGACATGTCAGTTCTGACTTTGCCTGTCGGCACCTCTGCTTGGATGAGCTTGGCTCCTACTTCTGGTTTGGAGCCCACTGTGCCAGTGCCGAGGGGATCGGTGGTTTCTTCAGATCCAGCAGTCCCTTCTCATTGGAGCAGAAGTGCCTTCGAAGCTATGAGGAGAGTGATGCCTCCAAAGACATCTACAACTTCAGGTCCAAATACCTCCTCCCAAAATGCACCTGTGTCCACTTCTGCTTCACAGATCCTTTCTAAGCGTAGAGACCCTGAGCCTCTGGAAGCCCCATTGGGTGGCCCCTGCTCTTCCGAGACCTCACCAGAAATTCCCACTGATGAGATTCCCAGGAAGAGAATCTGTAAGAGGAAGCACCTAGACTCCCCATAAGTGTCTCTCACATCCGATACCGACTTGGATGAATCAGAAGGGTCCCCACGGTCCCCCTCTGAGGATATTTCACTTGGTAAGATATTAGAAATCCTTAGGCAGAGGTGTGGCTGGAAGTCCAACAACCCTACTGAAGATGAGTTGGTTCTCCTGAAGGCTTTCGGGTCTCAACCCTCCACCTATTGGGTGTCTCTGCCCTTCGATGAGCTCATGGAGTTGGTCTCATGAAGGGCGTGGGAGTCTCTGGACACCATGGAGCCTGTCCCTAGGAGGCCTAATAAATTTATTTCTGCCCCCCACGAAAAGTCTTTCCTTACCAAGGGAGTGCCAGTTGATGCCATGGTGGTGGTGGCAGCCACCAAGAAGGAAATGTCAGAAACTTCTTCCTCTATCCATCCTCCTAAGAGAGATTCTAGAATCATGGCTAGATACGGGAAGCACACATAACAGTTCAGTGACTTTTGCCATGCGTTCACTGAACTATCTCACTCATTTTACGAGACTGCAAAGAGATCTCCTAAAAAGAGCTTGGAGATACTCTTCAGGGTACAGTAGCTGCAGGAGCTTCAGACAAAGTTGCCTCTCAGCTTGCTACCCTCCATTCCATAGTGAACTCATCCATGCGTCTCATTTCATATGCAGCTGATGGCATGAGTAGGGCAGCGGCTACAGGAATTGCTCTCAGGAGACATTCCTGGATGTGCTTGTGTTCCTTCGTGGAGCCCTTTAAGTCATCCTTTGTTAACACCCCTTTTGACGGCTCATCCATTTTAAGGGCCCAAAGTTAAGGAAACTTTGACCAGGTGTGAACAGAAAGGAAAGACTCTGTCTGCCATCCGAGTCCTTTTTTCCATCCCTACCAGACCCTACCCCAAGGGTCAAAAGTGAGGAAACATGTGGTTCCGAAAAGCCCAAGGAGCCTTTCTGGACACACGTGGTAACCCCCCTCCAGGGGCAAAGGAGGGGCAATAATGGAAGACACTGCCCTCGCAGCAGAGGGGGTCTGCAAAACCAGGGTGACAGAGACCAGTTCTTTGGGAAGTCCTACCAGCACTCTTGAAAGGAAGCCCGACTGTCCTACTCTGGAGGCAGTTGGGGGTCGCTTATCTTTGTATCCAGAAGCCTGGCTGAAAGTAACAAATGACAACTGGGTACAAAGTATAGTTTCCAGAGGATATTTCATTCCTTTCACCACTCCCCCTCCATTGACAACAAAAATCCCGGACGTTCCACCCAGTTACAGGGAACAAGCAACAGTAGAGGTCCAAACGTTGCTAAAAAAAAAGAGTCATCCAACCAGTCCCAGCAAACCAGACAGGATCCGGAACATACTCAAGATTCTTTTTAGTTCCAAAAAAGACAGGGGATTGGAGACCTATTTTGGACCTCAGCAGACTAAACAGATCTGTCAAGAAAGAGAAGTTCCGGATGGTCATGCTTCAGTCGATACTTACCTTTTTAGGGAAAGACAATTGGATGTACTCGATAGATTTACAGGATGCGTACTACCATATAAAAATGGCCAGACCATCCAGGGATCATCTGCGCTTCTGGCTGGGAGACAATCATTACCAGATTTGAGCCCTGCCCTTTGGTCTCACTAGAACCCCCAGAGTGTTCACCAAATGCATGGCAGTGGTCACCACCCACCTGAGGCGTTTAGGATTCCAGATGTTTCTGTACGCAGACGAATGGCTCCTCACCGCCACCACCAGGCATCAGCTAATACAAGCCAGGGACACCACTCTTACTCTCTGCAGTCATCTGGGCATTACAATAAATTCAGAAAAATCTACCTTGTCGCCATCGCAACATATAATTTTTTATCGGAGCAGAATTGGACACCACCACCACCACTTTGATCCTTCCAGCAGAAAGAGTGTTACTACTTTGTCAGCAGGTCCACAATATCATATCCAAAGACAAGGTTCCAGCATCAGAAGTGCTAAAATTGTTAGGCATGATGGCAGCTGCAGTATTAGCGATACCGTTGGGTCACATGCAGATGCTGATTCTGCAATGGCTATTATTCACGCAATGGTCTTACCAAGAACTCCCAATGTCTCATCTCATAAAAGATCACAAACACATGCAGAAAGGATCTTCAGTGGTGGTTGACCTCTCTTCATGTAATGATAGGTCGTCCTTTTGTCCTACCCCCACCAGCGGCCACAGTGATCACTGATGCTTCCCTGATAGGGTGGGGGGGCATTTTCAGGGAAGAACAGCCCAAGGCACATGGACTGAACAGGAGACACATCTGCATATCAATGTCCTGGAGATGAGAGCAGTACTTTTGGCGTTGCAGTACTTCCATGACTGTCTTCCTCTGGGAATAATTGCGATTCAGACGGACAACATGTCGGTGGTCTGGTACTTGAACAAACAAGGAGGAACCAGGCCCTATCTCCTTTGTCGCGAGACCCTATGGCAGTGGACTCCATCCACCCAGCGCTTTCTGTTAGCAACGCACATTGGGGGGAAATCCAATGTGATAGCAGACAAACTGAGCAGGGCAATTTTGTTGTCTCACGAGTGGTCCCTTAAGAAAGAGATAGCAGAGAGAATTTTCCGCAGGTGGGGCCAGCCTTGCTGCGACCTTTTTGCCAACCACATGAACAGAAAATGCAGAAGCTACTTTGCCCCAATTCCCCCTATGGGAGTAGCCCCAAGGAACGCACTCGTACACGATTGGCCTCGGGGTCTCCTCTATGCATTCCCAGCAATTCCCTTAATGCCCAAAGTATTGCAGAAAGTAAAAGCCCTGGGAAGGACCATCATTCTAATAGCCCCTCACTGGCCTCATCAAATTTGGTTCACCTTCCTTCGACTTCATCTGTTGGAAGAGCCTTGGATTCTGGACCTAGTTCCAGATCTTTTGATACATTCGTCGGGGTCTCTTCATCCCTCTCTTTAGTCCTTGAAATTGACAGCTTGGCTGCTCCAATTCCCAACATAGACAGGTTCCATAACCTCTCAAATGAAACGCAGCATATATTGCTATCTTCTCATAAGTCCCCTACTAGGAAGCTATACCTTAGCAAATGGAGAAGATTTTCTATATGGGCTTCTCAAAATTACATTGATCCCTACCAAGCCCCTATTTCCTCCATATTCGAGTTTTTGACTATGCTTTTCAATAAAGGAGCTGCAACAGCAACAGTTCAGATACAACTTGCTGCTATCTCTAATTTTCACCTTGGCTTTGAAGGATTAAACATAATGTCTCACAAGCTATCTAAAAACTTTCTCAAAGGGACCTTTCATCTCAGACCACCTGTGAAATCCCCTTATACCCCATGGAATCTAAATGTTATGCTTTCATGCATTATTCTCCCACCTTTTGAACCAGCTTCCTCATGTGATCTGAAATATTTGTCATGGAAGACTATCTTTTTAGTAGCCATCACTTCTGCCCATAGAGTGTCAGAGCTACAGGTCTTGTCCATAAAGCCTCCTTATTTGATTTTTCATGCTGATAGTGTCCCTGAGAACAAACCCTTCATTTTTACCCAAAGTTTATACTGAAGCTAACCCCTACCAGATCATAGATTTGACAGTGTTTTTTCCCCAAGCACACCAACAAGTTAGAGTATATGCTGCACAAGCTTGATGTTTATAGACAGCTCAGATTTTACCTTGATGGAACAAAAGAGTTCAGAAAATCAGAACAACTTTTCGTTTCCTTTTCAGATTCCAGAAAAGGTATGCCCGTGGCAAAAACAACAATGTCTAAATGGTTATCTGATTGTATCACATTTACTTATTCAGCTGCTAATCTACTTTTACAACACAAAATTAAGGCTCATTCTACCAGAGCAGTGCCCACATTTTTTGCTTTTTCTGCTAGGCTTCCTATAGACAACATTTATGCAGCAGCCACTTGGTCAAGACCTCATACCTTTATCATTCATTACAAAGTTGACAGGGCCTCCTTTGGGTCTACTGTCATGAAAATCATACTCCCATGAGCCACCCGGGAAAGATGGTGCTTTGGATGCTACCTATCTGTAAGAATGAATGGTAAGATAGAACAACTTCACATAAAGAGGTTATGTACTCACCATAACGTTCCACGTGAGTTGTTCATCTCGCCTTCATTCTTACTTCCCTCCCTTCTACCCCCTCCAGGGTTTTTCGAGGACTGAGATACTAGTTTTATCCTGGTTGCTCAATCTTTCTATGGGTTTTCTCCTAAAGAGTGATCGAATGGCACATGGTATTATTATACAAAGCAAACAAGATCTGAGGTAACTCTAGGTGCATCATGGGATAAGGACTTGGCCTCGAGCTGTCTGAAGACCTCGAGCTTTGTAGTAGGCTGACTCGGAGTCGAGGATCGGCTCTGAACCCATCTGTAAGAATGAAGGTGAGATGAACAACTCACATGGAATGTTATGGTGAGTACATAACTTCTTTTTTCTTTGGTGAACCCAGCTGCTTATAAACATCTGATTAATACCAGTCCTTCCCCTTTTGACTATATTGGGAAAGCTTTTGATATATTTTGGAAAAAAGTGTATTCTTCTGCAGCACTTATTTGTAGAATTCTCAGCTGTCAAGCTCGTATGATAAAGTGTGTGTGTTCTTTTGAGAATACGAGGAATATTATGTTTTCTGTTCTGAGGAAATAATTTTGTGTAACCTAATTTCTTCTGTGTCTTAAGTGGCTACCCATTGCATGAAATGTGCTTATTATTCTGCTGACGCCACTTCCAGAGCTGCTGCCAGTGGAACTGTTATGAAGAGGTTAGCTTTGTTGTGTACTCAAAACCTTCTTGAGAATTTCAAATCTGAAAATTGTAATGCTCTCTTAGTGAGTTAGTTTTTGGACCATCTGCAGAGGTACTTAAAATGTGATGAGAGAAGTATTCTCTTATTTTTTCAGCTTTCCTTCTCGAAGTTTGTGGAGGAGTTTAATGCTACTACTACACCCTTTTTCAAAAAGTAAAATAAACAAACGCAGCAAGATGTTGATAAGCAAATGTTTAAAAAGCAATAGCAAGAAGGCTCCAAAAGGTAGGATAAACCCTACAGAACCAAAGACAGTCTAAGAAATCTGAATGACTGTCTGCAAGACCCCCTTCCTTTAATCCTTCCAGAAAGTCTGAACCTCCATTTCCCTCTTTAGCAAGAAAGAGTTTCTGACAAATTGGTTCTGAAAGTAATGAATTGAGGTTACAGATGGCAGTGGCAGTCTCTCATTCCTTTTAAAGGGATTTTCCCTCATCTGTCAAACCAAACTCCCCTTTTTCCTTCTGTCATTCAGCACCTGCTGTCTTAGGAGGTGATAGAAACAGTCCCGCTTGCTCTTCAACTAGGATAAGGGTTTTATTCAAAGTGTTTCTGATGCCAAAGAATGAATATTCATGAAGGGTAGTTCTGGTTCTTTCCTTTCTAAATCTGTTTGTGATAATGCTCATGTCCAAAAGTTTATCCCTTCACAACTTGTTACCTCTCAGCCCCTATTTGAGTTTTCTGGTGACCTTAAAATTTAAAAGATGCTTATCACATTCTTGTACATCCAAATTTCAGGTGTTCTCTGCATTGCCCTGTGTGAATACCCTTGGAGCAGTGGCTACACCAAAATGTATAACTCCTGTGATAGCCTACTGCAGACATTTTTCCTTATTTATACAACTTGCTCATCTTTGCAGAGTCATTTTCAAAGTGTCAGGGACCTCTCACTTTGTTTGAAGGATCTCCTACACGTAATAGGGTTTCAGGAGAACATAGAAATGTCTCGACTCCTCCTCCTTACAGAATTATTTTCCTGGGGTGCCTCCTAGATACTCATTTCAAAGAGCTTTTCATCTACAGGAAAAAGTACATCTATATCTAGATCTATTCCTGAGGTCTTCCACACAGACTGCTGTTTCAGCCTGAAAGTTTTCGAGGATTCTGGGTCTTTTGGTATATATGATTCTTATGATTCCTATGGCAGGACTCCGCATAAGAAAATGCAATGGTCCCTGCACTCTGTATCTTGCCAGCATCAGTCTCCATTGATATTCCAGATTTCCATTTTTGGACTTTCTGAAAAGGAATTTTTTTTTTGGTGGAGAGACCAATTTTTTCAGAATCAAGGTCACCCATTTTTCCCTTCCAGCTCCAGCACAGCTTGTAAGAACAAATGCCTCAGACTTTGCTTGGGAGCTAGTATCTATTAGACTAAACATGCAGGGTTATTTGGAACAGAAAGGACAGACCAACTGGTACTCATAAGTGCTCTCAACTCTCTCAATTATGTGTGGTCCCCAGGACCATTATAAGTGTTTAAAGACAACACCACAGTGATGTGGTGCATAAGCAAAAAGAGGGGAACCAGATTTTTCTCTCCATGAAGTCTAGCCATGGTAGCCTTTGATTTAGATCTTCAGCACAATTTCACTCTACAGGCATCTTACACCATCAGAGCAAATCTGTGCAAGAGATAAGTTGAGCTGGACCAGGACAGACCCTCATAAATAGAAATTTAAACAGACTCTTCCAGGAATTGATCCAGCTCTGGGAAAAGCTTCCGCTCACAACAATCAGTTGGCAGAATTCTGTTCCAGGACTCTGTGCATGAAGGCCTGGAAGATAGATGTTTTTTTTTTTCCCTTGGACAGACATGTTCATTCCAGTATGCATTTCCATCCTGCGGTGACTGCTTTCTGGCCCAAGCAACAGTGGTTCTCACTTCTTTTGGAAATGGCCAAAAGCATTTACCTCAAGCTTCCTTGCAGGCTGGACCTACTCACACAGTACAAGAAGTGTTTGATACATCATGACCCCAAACAACTGCAACTAACTGCCTGGATGATAGAATCTTAACGTTCAGGCACCTTTTTTTGAGGATGTGCAGAAGGTGTTAAAAATGCAAGAAAACATGTTACTAGAAAATTATAAATTCATAAATGGAAAATATTTTTTATTTGGTGCCGAGACTGGAACCAGTACCCTTTCAGGGCTAATGGTTCCCTTCTTCTACATTTTTGTGTGAATTACTATCCGCTGGCCTGACTTACACCATCAAGATTCATTTGTAAGCCATTTCAGAACGTTTGCCCATGGATCCCCCTCTTTCAATGCAATTTCATGTGAAAATGTTTTTGAAAAGGGTGTTGCATACCAAGCTTCCTTGAAAACAGGTGGTTTCTCCTTGAGATGTCAGTTTTATCTTAGGAAAAAATAACTCCTATTCCATTTGAACCAGATCATCAGGCTGATTTGAGATTCTTAACATGGAAAACAGTGTTATTGATCAGTAGTGTAGAAAGGGTGGGGTGAAAGGGGCAATTGCCCTGGGCACTGACTTGGGGGTGCAAATTCATACTAAATAAATAAATAAAACATGATTTTGCACAAACATTTTTTTTTTTATTTCCCTTTAATGAAAACAGAAGAAATGGCAGAAACCTCGTACGGGGACATTGCAAGACACTCCAGCATGGCTTCTACCCCCTTAACATCATCTTGCATGGGCAAAGACCTGTGACTGACTGCATAGGTAAAGGGGAAGTTGCAGAGAAAACAATTACAGGGCTTTTTCTTCATTGCCCACAATGATTCTGTTTCTTTGTTTTTGACTAAACAAATCACTTGCTGTGGACACGCTACTTTTAAATCTAGAAATAATTAAAAAGGCTCTGTTGAATTAATTTATGGTCAAATTCAAAACTCCAACCAGCAACCTGCTTTATTTGTGTACCTGTTATCATATCACTCCATTCACTGGCAAGCTACTGTTCTTCTGTGTTGCAAAGGTTATCCTTTTAAGTAAAATTGCTGACTAAGTACTGAAAACTATTCTAATTTAATCAGAAAACCCATGGTAAGAAAGATTCTTACATAATGCAGTGTATAAAGGTATATAATGCAGTTTGGTTTGACTACTGTAAAACAAATATTTTAAAATCAATAGAGCAGTGGTTATGTGAACAACACATTGTGAAGTAAGCATTTATACCTGTTTTCTTGTATTCTGTGGCATACAAGTAATACTAATTGCAAGTATAAAGAAAAATGTAATGTTGCATTTTAAAAGCTTGAAAAAGACTACAAATAGTTTAGCAATGTATTTTTTATATTGCACAGTTGCAGGTTTAAACAATTGAAGAAATATCTTCAGTAAATAGGTGAGTGGAACAAACTAACAGCTTTCTCTTTGATGTGTTTCAGTCTTAATAATTACTTAACGTAGGCACTCCTGAGTGTTAAGAAGTATAAAGATCCAAATGCAAACGTTAAAGTGGAATCATTTAATTTGCTGAGTCTTTCTACACAGATATAGGCGGCAGAATCCTAAAGGCCATACTGGGATCCTGAAGTTTTGATGGGAAAGGTTTCTTAAGATCAACTTTTTCAGCAACAGTTTGTGTCATATTTACTCATGCAGCTGACAGCCACAAAGGTTAAGACACTAAATGAATGTGCCACTGGTGGCATTGCCCTGTGCGAGTGGCATGGTTAGTGATCCCGTATTGCCCCACACATTATACATGCTGTACAAGATGACCCATTCTTCGATGTGTTATTAATTGTTCTTTTTTTTATTTTTATTATTTTGTAAACAGCAAGTTCAGTAAATTGCCTCCACCATTCATAGTGTTACACCTGGCAATGTCACCTTCTACAGTTCCTTCTATCTTCAGGGATCACCTTCACCTTTTGAAGGATATGATAATTTTCAGAACTGATGCAGTTTGGCTTATTGGATTAATTGTTTTACACAGTTATCTCTGGAGAAACAGGTAGTGAGCAATTGCATTTTATATAATAACAGTGATGATTGTAAAGAAATTAAGAATTATAATATATACTGATCTGAAGTAGCTTACTTCATTTGATCTTCCACCTGTGGGTACTGGATCCTTATCGGATCTGAGCCAGCAATTTCACTAGCACCTCGAAAGGCCTTCTACCTGCTACAGAGGCAGCTGCCTCTTCTGCTTCGGTCACAGCAGTTGCTGTGGCCACCTCTCCTTCCTCTCTAGTTCTTCCTTCTCCTCCCTCTCAAGCTGGGACTCACCCTCCCACTTCTAAGTCTGCAAAAGCAGAGTGCAGAAAAGGCAGAGAGAAGGTGATAGAGCACCAGTCAGAGAAGAGAAAGAGGTCCCCGGACCTTTCAGCTCTGTCAGGAACTCCCGCCTAGAGTCAGTCTAGGCACCATGACTCCCCTCGGCTCAGATCTCCCAGATTTTCCTTGGAGCTGGAGGAGCCACGACCACCATCTAGGGCCTTGGTTCCTCTACCCGCCAGGTCAGAGTCCGCGGCCTTGTCGTGGTCCACCCGCAGCCTTTCTGAAGTCGAAATGGATAAAATGATGCAGAGGTTTATTCGCACACAAATCCAGATGGGAGTCTTGCCAGCCCCCCCTCTCTCTCTGGGGGGGGGGGGTTGCTTCCTTTCTTCACTCTAATTTCTCCTTCTCTGATCCGACCTCCGGGTTTGGAGTACATGGATCCAAGGATGGTTTTAGTCAGGGGGGTCGGCAGCTGCCTGGAGCCTGTCAGATCTGAACAGTTCGGATCCGAGTGGCTCTCTGAGCCGGAGCCTGGGTGTTGGATCTGAGGGAGTGGAACTTTTTCCATCAGCTCTGACGTTGTCGGGCCAAGTCTTTCTCCCCACCCCCCCAACTCGGAGCTCCGTCCACTTCGGGCCCAGCTCTGATTCTCATGTCGGATACGGGGAGAGCAGTTCCCTTACTGGTGGCCCTGGAAGCTCGTTCTCCCTCGGCGTTTGACGTGGTAGAAAGGGTACTCTCCACTGGCTCGAGACCCTTGACTATTTCTTTGGACTCCGCCCCGACTCCCTTTGCTTTAAATGCGAATCCCATCATTTTACCTGAGGGACAGCCTGTGCTCGAGGAGCCCCAGACATTTCCCCCCTGTGGAACAAGTGGCTTGCGGGTTCCCCCAGGAGAGCCCCACCACAGATGTACCTCACAAGCATACATGCAAGAAGGGGCACCTGGACTCCCCTGAGTCCCTCACCGAGGGCACAGATTTGGATGACGGGGAAGTTTCCTTCAGATCACCTCCTGAGGATGTCTCCTTTGGAGACATCATGGAAATCCTACACCAGCGGGGAGGTTGTTCCGCCCCAAAGCCTTCCTTGCATGAATCTGTGTTCCTGGAGGCCCTCGGCATGGGCCTGTCGAATTCCTGAGTGTCCCCTCCTGCAGATCCCCTGGTGGACTTGGTCACCTCATGGGTTTGGAAGGAGCCGGACACTGTGGAGCCAGTCCCCAAATGCCCAGACAAAATGTTGAGCCCCCCTCAGACAGTCCAGCATGGAATAAAGGGTCCCCAGTAGATGCTATGGTGGTAGCAGTGGCCACCAGAAAGGAACTAGCCCAGGAGAGTTCCTCGGTTCATCACCCTGACCGAGAGTCTAGGATGATGGACCACCTAGGGAAGCGGGTTTATGCGTCGGCGACCTTTTCCATCAGAGGAGCTGAACTATCTAGCCCACGTTACTAAACTACAGCGTGACCTGGTTAAGGAACTGGCTGAGTCTCCCCCAAATTCCATGTCGCAGGAGGACAGAGAGATGTTCTCCGCGAGGATGGCTACTTTGACAGCAGTTTCCAACACGTCCATGCGATTCCTCTCACATGCTACTGAAGGAGCGACTAGGGCAGCTGGGTCCGGCATGTCCATGAGGTGTAATGCCTGGCTCAGATTATGTTAGTTCACAGAACTCTTCAAGACGTCTTTTGTGAACGCCCCTTATGACGGTTCTAGCCTTTTTTGGTAAGACCGTCTGAGACACCTTGGTCCAGAGTGAGAAAGACGGGAAGACACTGTCTGCCATCAGAATCTGCTTCTCAAACCCTCAAAGGTCCTTTTCCCAGAATCAGTGAAGGCAAAAGAAGATGTGGTTCTGGAAGTCTCAGCATTCCCGGAACACTCAGGGCTCTTCTTCCCCTAGAGGCAGAGGGGGAATAGATAGATGCCAACCCAGAGGCAGAGGGGGTCTAAGGAATTTTGGGTCTCAAGAACCATTCTCAGACAGGCCCGCAAAGCAACCCTGAGGGGCTGCCCGACTGCTCTACTCTGGAGGCAGTCTGGGGGTCGCCTGTCATTGCACCTGACAGCATGGGAGTCCATGTCATCCGACCGTTGGGTGCTTCAGATAATTTCCAGAGGATACTCAGTCCCATTTGTGGTTCCTCCCAAACCTCTCAAACACCTTCCAGATGTACCACCCATACAAAGTGAGGCAGCAGCACTAGAAATTTCCAAGCTGCTAGAGAAAGAAGACATTGAACCTGTTCCCCCAGATCGGTCCGAATCGGGCATCTACTCCAGGTTCTTTTTGGTGCCAAAGAAAACAGGGGACTACTCTGAATCTGTCAGTTGCTAAAGAAAAGTTCCGGATGGTCACCTTACAGTCCATCATGCCGTACCTGCAAGAGAGCGACTGGATGTGCTTGTTCGATCTCCAGGATGCTTACTATCACATAAAGATGCACAGAAGCTCCAGGAGGTTCCTCTGCTTCCTGCTAGGAGCCAATCATTACCAATTTCGAGCCCTACCCTTTGGTCTCACCACAGCCCGTATTGTGTTCACCAAAGTGATGGCAGTAGTAGCGGCTCACCTGAGGCTTCAGTGGATTCAGGTCTACCCTTACCTAGATGATTGGCTCCTTACTGCTCCCACCAAGCGTCTACTTTACCAGACCAGAGCTTATTTCCTAAAGCTTGCACTCCACTTAGGGATTACAATCAGCGCATCCAAATCTCTTCTGAATCCTGTCCAGGTGATAGACTACATATAGGCATGGATAGACACACTATAGACAAAAATCTTCCTGACCCCGGAGAGAGTTAGAAACCTAAGGATGCATGTTGCCTTCATCAACCATTCCTACCTTCCCTTGGCAGAATCACTCTTGAGGGCCCTAGGTTCTATGGTAGCAACCATAACGCTTCTTCCATGTGCCTGATTACACATGTGAGTATTACAGTGGACTCTAGTGGTGCAAAGGTACCTGTTGGATCTTCTGTTGTCACTTCCAATACACCTCAGTCGAGTCTGCAGGTCATCCCTTATTTGGTGGATGCATTCTCCGGGAGTTCTGGAGAGGGACAACCTTTTGTTCCAGCCCCTGTTCAAGCCACAGCGACCACGGATGCCTCCCAACTTGGGTGGGGGGGCATTGTTTGGGCAGGACAGTCCAAGGCCTGTTGTCCCTTATCGAGACCAGTTTGCATATAAATGTTCTAGAGATGAGGGTGGTCCTTTTGGCGTTGCAGGCCCTTCATGCCTTTCTTCCTCTGGGAACCATTGCAGTTCAATCAGACAACATGGCAGTGGTCTGGTATGTCAACAAACAGGGAGGGACCAGTTCTTATCCACTTTGTCTTGAGGCTATGAGAGTTTGAGAATGGGCGATCTCCACCGGTTGCTTTCTGACAGCAATACACATTCCAGGACGGTTCAACATTCTAGCGGACAGATTAAGTCAGACTATACTGATGCCTTATGAGTGGTCTCTGAATCCTTCAGTAGCGGAGCAGATCTTTCTAGAGTGGGGTTGGCCTTGCTGCAGTCTCTTCGCATCTCCTTCCAATGCGAACTGTAGCGAGTTCTTCACTCTGAACCCCCAGCCTGGAGAGTCCCCCAGAGATGCTATAGTCCATGCTTGGCCTCCCGGTCTTCTGTATGCTTATCCTCCTGTACCCCTTCTTCCAAGGTTTCTTCAGAAAGTTTGTCAACTGGGAAGCAAAGTGATCCTCATTGCCCCATTTTGGCCTCACCAGGTATGGTTTCCTTTCCTTTGGTCTCATCTTCTGGCTCCATCTTGGATCCCATTCAGGATCTCATTTCACACCCCTCGAGGGTTCCTCATCCGAGTCTGGACAGTTTGAAGCTCACGGCTTGGCTGCTCCAGTGCCCTTAATTGCTAGGACTCCCGGATTGTCTTCTTCAGTCAGTTCTATCCTGGTGGCAGCTCATAAATCCACCACCAGGAAGGTTTATCATAGCAAATGGAAACATTTATCCTTTTGGCCTTCTCAAAGGAGTTTAGACCCTTTCATGGCTCCTGTTTCAGCTATTCTCGATTTTCTAGAAAATATTTTTCAACAAGGAGCTAGTTCTTCTACAGTCAAGGTTCAACTGGCTGCCATCTCTCATTTTCACATGGGTGAGAATTCTGCTTCTCTAGCCTCTTCCAGACTGTGTAAAGCTTTTATTAAAGGTACCTTCCTATTACATCCTCCAGTCAAAGATCCTATTCCCCCATGGGACCTTACTATGGTTCTTCAAGCATTGGTCGCTCTGCCATTTGTACCTGTAGCAACCACAGATCTTAAGTTTTTTCTTGGAAAACACAGTTTCTAGTGGCTATCACCTCTGCTAAGAGGGTTTCAGAACTGCAAGCGTTGTCTGTTAAAGTTCCATACCTTTTCCATAAAGATAGGGTTTCCCTTCGTACCAATCCTTCCTTTCTTCCAAAAGTGGCATCACAGGTTAACATCAATCAAACCATCAATTTACATGTTTTCTTTCCAAATTTTGCTAACAAAATAGAATACAGACTTCACTTGTTGGATGTTCATAGACAGTTACGATTCTGTTTACACAGGACTAGAACCTTTTGCAAATCTGATCAATTGTTTGTGTCCAAGGTCACCATTGCAAGGTGGATCCCCTTGTGTATCCTTCAGATCTGTAAGGATAAAGGTTTGTCTCCTCCAGGTCAGGTGAAAGCTCATTCAGCTAGGTCCCTGGCTACTTCTGCTGTCTTTTGGTCGAGAGTCTCACTGGATGATATTTGTTCTGCAGCTACTTGGTCCTCATCTCATACCTTTATTTCTCATTATAAATTGGATTTGATTTCTCGAAGGAGAGCATCCTTTAGTTCCGCTGTGCACCGGAATATCCTTCCATGAGGGCCACCCATGTGTTTAGTAGCTTAAAACTCTGTCCCACAGGTTGAAGATCAAATGAAGTAAACTACTTCAGATAAGGAAGTTATGTACTCACCATAACATTCTATCTGAGTATTTCTACTTCATTTGTCTTCAACCGTCCTTCCCTCCTTCCCCCTGGCTTTATGTATGGAAAGCCTGTTAGGCTGATTTTAGGTGCGTAAGCTGTTGTTTGAGGTCGGGTTCTCAGTATAAGTGGCAGCAAACTCGATCTGGGGGTTGGAAGGTAGTGGAGGTGTATTACGGGTAAGGGGAGGAGCTTGGAGCAAATGCTAGTGAAATTGCCAGCTCGGATCCAATACAGATCCAGTACCCACAGGTTTAAGACAAATGAAATAGAACTACTAAGATGGAATATTATGGTGAGTACATAACTTCTTTTTTCTTAACATCAGAATAATGTATATTAATTGACATTCTCTTATTTAGTCAGTGACTCAGTGTAATTGTTGACTGAGTAACTGAAAACTATTCTAAATTAACCAGAAAACCCATGATTAACATAATACTAATATTTTAAGTGTCCCTGAATGGTCCCTGTTTGGTTATTATTTCTGGATTTTGTTTACCTATAAGTAAATCCAGACCAGAATCTGGATATCAGTTGTATGGTGGAGAGGATTGGAAATGAACTAGTGTGTCCAGTTAAAATGTAATGCATACATGCAGTTTGGCTTTGCATACAACCAAATTACCTTTTTTTTAGAAACTGGTGGTGAATTGCTCTTAATAAATAATGTCACTGATTAGAAAAATAACACACTTCTTTACTTCAGAAAATGTATATTAATTCACATTCTCTGATTCTGTTACGGACTCAAGTTACCAGTACTAATATTTTTAAGTCTCCCTGTCTGATTATTATTTCTGGATTTGTTCCCAGTTATTATGTGAAGTGTTAATTAATTTGTAAGGAATGTCAGAGAAGCAAAACTGTGGGGTCTTCTCCTGCCATTGATGCCAATACTGGTTATTGTTGTCATTATGTAGGGTAGATGGGGACCTTTGTTAGCTGCTTTATGGGGGGTGGGGGTAGATTCATCACAGCCGCTTTTATCTATTATTATTTGATTATTCCTGCTGATTGGACTTTAAGTAAATGCTGTGCTGCTTATGGGGTGGTTATAGTAAGAAAAATATGTGATCTTAATTTATCACGGCTGTTTTTATCCATTATTAGTTGACTATTATTTTTACTGATTGTATTTGGATTTTCAATGAATGCTATGCTGTTTAATGGGGGAGAGGATGAGTTCTTAATTCATCAAGGCTGTTTTTATCTATTAGTTGAGGTACTCTCAATGTTATGCTTTTTATGGGGGCATGAGCTCTTAATTAATTGAGTATTTTATCTATTATTATTAGTTGAATGAGTGAATGTTATTTCCTTAAGGATTTTCTGAGAATGGTTTGGTTGTAAGATCATTGTATATTTGCTTTGCTAAAACATACGTTAATTATTTTCCATTTGCAATGGTTACTTCCTAGATGCAGTTTGTACTGCAGAGTTTTTTCTTCTGACTTGTTGAACGTACTTGCACATATCGTAGTGGATCACATGGGGGGGGGGGCAGTGAATTCAGAATAAGAATACTACAAGTTTTCATCTTATAGAAGAAAGGACTTTCATGGAATCCATGCATATATTTAACATGCTGATGTCATTTGTTTTGAGTTGCTTATTAATAATGTATGTCAAGCAAATTACATCAATGTGTTAAGGGAAAGCTAACTGTGTGGTTTCTTTAAATTGCTAAAGCAATGCTGTGTTTGGTTATGCATCACATGACAGTTCACAGGCTCATAGGAGGTTACTAGGATAATGGTCCTAGAGCCCTTACAAGCTTATCCAAGTACAACCCGTTCCCAAGAATATCAAGGTATTAAGCAGAGCTAAGTCAACAACTAGTGCCCCTGTCCAAGAGGGACACAGGTGAAACTCTTGGGGTGAATTTGAGATTTCCCATCCAGTTATCCATATTATGCTTAAATAGGGTCAGCGAGAGGGCTCTGATTCACCTGTACTGGATGCTTGTTCCAGAAGGGAGGTAACCTCTGTGAGACATATCTGCCTTTCTGGCAAGTCCTGTTTATTTATTTATTTTACATTTGTTAACAAGGGATGTCCGACTGGGCCAGGGTCCCTTTTTCTTCCTCAGTGGAAGCCCGGTGAGAAAAGCTCCTTTACATAGAGAAAAAGAAAAGAAAATTACAAACAATACAATGCTAGAAAACATGTTACAGACAATACAATACAAGAAATAGCTAACCAATTTAATGTACAAAAACTTTGGTAAATTAGGTAGCACAAAACTTAACAAATAATTGAATAAAGAATATTTAAATTAAACAGTATCGCACTAAAGAATTTCTAACGAAGAATAACTAAAAAACTAACAAATAAACTAGTATAAAAATGTTGTGCCGTCATGAAACAGGTTGTGCCATCATGGAGAAATGGGTGTTTAGTAAGTAAATATTATGGCATTGGAGGTAATTATTTAACAGATGCATGTGTTGTATAAAAAACCAAGAATTAGTTGGTAATTGCTATGTAGTGTTACTTGTTCTGAACAGTGATAGTTAAGGAAATATTGAGGTGAAGTACAAGAAGGAGGTAATATGATGCACAATAAGAGTCTTGTGATAGGTAGATAGGGCTAAGATAGAAGAGTGAGCTTGAGGTAGGTAGGGAGACATTGAAATACAGTGAGAGGCGAAATGGATAGGAAGTCAGAATATATTAAGGGAAGAGATATTATGGTTGTAAGAATAAGGAAGGACAAAAAGTTCACCCTATGTTAGTATAGGAGCAAAGCCAATTGATGGTTAGGTGTTCCTTAAGCAGTAGTTTAAATTTGGATGTGTTGCTAGAATTTAGTGTTGTCGAAGGCATGGAATTCTAGGACTTGGATATTTGGTGGGAGAACAGAGCGTTACCATAATTATTAGGTTTAGTTACATAGAATAGTAGTTTGTTGGAGGATCTTAGTGGTCTGTCTCTTGAGAGTGATGGACAGTTATCTGGGTGGTGGAAGATGGAATGAAAGTTAGTTAGCTGAGGGATAGGAGATGAGGAGGTAGTTTGAAGTAATTTAGTTTACAAAGTGCTGTGCAATGATGTGATCTGTAAAGGAGGTTAGTAGCAAATCTTGTGATTTTGTTACAACAGAACTGCGGTTTCATTAAATCTGATTTTTTTGAGATTGGTAAACATTGGTGAGGCATAAAGAAGGGTGGAGAGAAGATGGGTCCTAGCTATGGAATGTCTAGTGGATTTGGTTAGGTATGGCTCGACTCTGTAAAGTGTGCCTAGCTTAATGTGGACCTTTTCGATAGTTAAGGCAAGGTGTTTGTAAAATTTTAGTTTGTGCATTGTGACTCCAAGGAGTTTGGTGTGTTGGACAGGTTCAGTTTTAGTTTTATTAGCTGAGTAGATGGTGAAAAAGGAAGAGTTATCAGATTCTTTACTATTAGTGAAGAGCATAAACTTTGTTTTAGTTGGGTTGAGTACGAGTTGAGAGTCTGAGGTATTTTTCAATGTCCGGGAAAGATTCTTGTGTTGTTTGTAGATGTTCTGGTAGGTAAAGAGCTGAACGTATGAGCGAGAAGTCATCATTGTATTAAATGATTGCATGCTGGGTGGCTGTGCTGAGCCTGTTGGCAAATATGGTGAAGAGCAATGGACCAAGAATTGAGCCTTGAGGTACACCCACTGTGATTGGTAATAGGATGGAGAGTTTGTTTTGCCACATGACTGCCTGTTGTCAGTCTGTTAAGTAGCTAAGAAACTAGAAGAGGGCTGGTTGAATTAAGTTTAAGGAAGCTAGCCCATGTAGGAGCTTTTGGATAGTAGAGACAAGCTGGTTGACTGAGTTTGTAAAACTAACAAGGGCAGTGGCTGTACTGTGTTTAGGTCTAAAACCATGCTGTGAAGCAGTTAGGAGATTGTCAGTAGTTAGTTAAGGAGCTGTCTGTGTATGCATTTTTCAAGAATCTTGGCTATGGGAGGGAGGTTGGCAATTGGTCTGTAGTTTGAGAACTCGGTGTAAATGCCGTCTTTGTGGAGAGGGATGATATAGGAGATTTTCAAGAGCTTGGGGATG
The DNA here is from genome assembly GCF_019279795.1 of Protopterus annectens. Taxonomy (NCBI): domain Eukaryota; kingdom Metazoa; phylum Chordata; order Ceratodontiformes; family Protopteridae; genus Protopterus; species Protopterus annectens. The sequence continues at coordinate 1,148,475,103 of NC_056745.1, read as the reverse complement.
TACTTCTCACAATGGAATGGTTTATTAGGAGGGATACAGGGTAGGAGATGGCATCTGCTACTAGTTTTAGAAATTCAGTAGGAATTGGTCAGCTGTGAGGGAGGAGGGCTTAAGTTTGGATTGATATTTTTTGATGGTATTAGTTTGGATTGGTTTGATTGTAAAGGAGTTGGAAGATCTGCCTAGATCATTAGGAAAAGATGAGGGGTTTTGCAGTTGTTTGGTTGACGTCACATACTAGGTCGAGTTCCCTAGAGTAATTGCATCTTACACCATTTGATTTACAAATGTGCAGAATTTCCATTAGAGCAGGATCTGAAATTGCTTTATATGCAAGGCAGATGTCACCTCTGAGTAGTCTGTAAGACACAGAATATAGTGACAGTGATTTCAGTCTGTCAACATATGACATATGTTGAGGACCCTGAATTTTCTTTGTAAGAAACCTTTGAGGTCTTTCCAGTTGCTGAGGTGCCTGGTAAGACACATACCAAAGGAAGCATTATACTCTATTATTGGCCTGATGTGTTAGGAGTACAGGGAGGTTATAACCTCTTTTGTTCTAGATGTAGTGCCCTTACTTATGAGGTGGGTGATGTAGAAAGCCTTCCTTACCACCGTGGAGACTTGGTAGTCAAAGGAAAGGTTGCTGTCAACCTCTGTGCCCAAATCTCTCACCGCTGCTTGTTTACTTATGGTGCTGTTAATAATGTGGTAATCTGCAGGGACATTGCCCTTGCCAAAAGCAATGATAATGCATTTTTTCCATCAAGTTTTAGTCCATGACTTTGGCACCAGTCGTTTGCCTGTGTAGGTCCCTCTTGTAGGATGTGGACATTATTTGGTGAGTTGATGACTGCACCCAGTTTGCAATCATCAGCAAACTTTGTCATCCGTAGGCCTTTTGTTTTAGCCTGTACATCCTAAATGCAGGTTTCCAACAACAGGGGTCCCAACAAAGAACCCTGTGGAACACCACTGGTTACGGGTCTGCTTGTAGAGGTAGAGTCACCTATTTTTATTGTGTGCATTCTATCAGTGAGCCATTTTGCAACCCACCTGACAATATATGAGTTGATCTCCAGCTGGGTGAGTTTATCAATGATGCCTGAGTGGGGAATAGTGTCAAAGACCTTGACCAGGTCCAGGTAGCCCATCTGCATGGATTTGCCTTCGTCCAGGGCTTTGGTGACCATCTCAAAGAAGTTCACCAAGTTCAACAGGCAGGATCTCCCTTTAACGAACCCAAACTGGGTTGGGGGTCAAGCATTTAGAGGTCTCCTACATCTTTTTTGATAAGGTCTGTGATTATCCTTTCTATAGCCTTGCAGATTAGTATGGTCAGGCTTATGGATCTATATTTCCCAGAGTCTGTGGAGGCACCTAATTTATGTAATGGGTTGACGGTTACTGTTTTCCATTCACCAGGTACAAAACCAGTGCTTAGACTGTGGTTAAAAAAAGTACCCAGCGATGCAGCTAGTTCCTTTTTTAATCCATTTAGAATGCAGCCTGGGATATTATCAAGTCCCATAGAGGCTGTGTTGATTTTGGAGAGAGCGTTTATGACCTGCTTCTTGGAGGTACTAGGTGGAGGATAGGTGATAAGGATGCTTTAGTGGATATGTGGTGGGAACATAGGGGAGAAGTTTTCACTGAACCTGTCAGCTAGCAGGTTGGCTATTTCTGAGGGTTCAGTATATGTGGTGCCATTAACAACTAATTCTGTGCAGATCTGGGTTTTTCCTTCAAGGTTTCTGACATAGCTTAAGAAGGTCTTATGGTTATCCTTAGCAAAGGAGGCTAATTTGGATTCATAGTTAGCTTTAGAATGCCTTATAAAGTCTCTTATTTGCTTGTGTAAGCCATGGAGGGAATGCTTCTAATTCAGAGACTGTTCTTTCCTGCTCTTGGACAGCAATTTCTTTCTCTTATTGTATAACCTGTTAATGGCGGATGTCCACCAGGCAGGCTTGTTCTTTCTTAAGGATCTTGTTTTGATCCTATCAGGTACGGCTGAGTCAATACATTTGTATAGATGCTTATACAAAACATTAGTGTAAATCCCAGTATAGGTGTTCATGCAATCACTGAGGGCAGGGGCTATGAAGCTAATAATGTTGTCACGGATTAGGTTGTAATTGGATTTGGAGAAGTTTTTTAGTCTAGTTGCTGCTAATGGGGAGTCAGATGTTATTGTTACTTCTAATGAGACTGATTTATGATCAGACCTCACTAGGGAGGGATGCATACACGGGGTGGTGCAAAGAAGTGAGCAGCAGATCCTGAATGTTTGGGCACTTTGTGGGGGTGTCAACCAACTGGTCCAGGGCACTGTAGTTGATGAAGTCCAAGAACCTTTAGGCAAGTGTGTTAGTACACGTATAATTTACCCAGTCTCTGGATGGGTAGGTTAAGTCACCTAAAACCAGGGTGTTTGGTTGTATCTTGAGCGATTCAAGTAGATCCAAGAATGCAGTGTGGGTATCCTGGTTCATTGAGGGGTTCCTATAACTGGCAATAACTTGGAGAGGGGTCGTACTTACACTCAACTGGACCTGGATTAGTTCAAGGGAATCGTTTTGATGTTATGTGATCCTATCTCGCCTACATTCTGACTGATGGGTTCGGAGCCGATCCCTCGGCTCCGACTCGGCACGCTTATGCCAAAGAGCGAAGTCTCTTATTGGCTGAGCTTACTATATCCCAGGATGCACCACTACCAGTCCCCCAGATCTCGTTTGCCGCTAACTAGCAAAGACGTGGTCTCGAGCTGGCTGAGCTAAGTAGTGTTTTTCACTAACTTTTTCTGTCAGGAAATTTCTATTTCTATAACAAAAAGCTGTATTAACGGCTATACCGTACTTTTTGTGTGTGATTGGGTATTTTTGTGGAAAATTTGTGTGTGATTGTGTGTTTGTTTTGACTAGAGGCCCCCCTTGAACTGAAGGGCCTTTCCCTGTCAGTAAATTTAATTTCAAATCCTTAGGGATTCTAGGATCCCCTTTAGTTATTTTCTGTAGTTGTCGGACTGTCAACCTTAATCGGCAACCCTGAGCTAATCATTGTAGAGACAGTCAATTTATAAACAGTGTGTTTTTCTGTGTTACTGAATTTGTTGCTATAATGTCTCAGGCTCCTAGGCCTTCGGGCTTTAAGAAGTGCACTAAGTGCAACTTTAAAATGTCAATCACAGATGACCACTCTCTCTGTGTTTATTGTTTGGGCGCTAAACATTTGCAGGAGTCCTGCAGCGTGTGTCACGCGTTTTCCTCGAGGGTCCTCCAAGAGAGGAAAAATAAACTTATTTTGAAAGGCCTTTATAAAACCCTCTTTTGAAGAAGCATTAGCGTCCTCTCCTTCTCCTGCTAAAAGAAAAGGCGGCTCTGACCAGTCCGTCGGACCCGACCGCCAAAAGACATAGGCAGGCTTCTCCTTCGGCTCCACGGACTTGGAGCCGAGGGCGAACGGTCTGCCTCGATGCCTCCAGTCTCGACTCCTCTGGGTTGGAGCCGGCGGCTGGGGCATCGAGAGGCGGGTCACCTTCATCGGCTCCACTGATCTCGGAGCCGATGAAGGTTGTCCTCAGACACTTCCTCCTCGGCCAAGTCCTCTTCGGCACCGATGGAAATGGGCTTGTGCTCTCCTTCGCCGATAGTTATCGAGTCGCCGAGCCGGTCCCCTAGTCCCTTGGAGCCATTGGAGAGACCTACTCGAACCTGTTCGGTCTCCTCCAGGTCATCGAGGATGTCAGATTCGGACATAGACAGGGTGCTCCAAAGACTGTTCCAGTCCCCAGTCTTTCAAAATTTGTTTCGGCTCCAACCCAATTGGCTTGGGCCGATAGCCCTCCATTGCCATTCCTCCTCCGACCGCTCGGCTCCGTCGGAGCAGGTGCTGATGGAGCCAGTGGAGATCTAGGGTCGGCTCCGACCCTTACTCCAACCCGGCCTTCGGGTCCGAGTTTGCACACGGACTTCTTCGGCCGGACCGGGGTGACGTTTGGGACCTATGCTGTCGGTTCCGAGCCTCCTCTCGGTGCTTCGCGCGGGACTTCCGTCTGCTATCATGGCTCGGGACCGGACACTCCCAGGATTCTGGGGTCCAGCTTTCAGAGCTATGAGGAGTGCCTTGGCCAAGTCTTCTTGCCATCTCTATGGCTTTACCGGCACCTTCCTGGGCATGGAGACTGGGTCTTTGGCAGTTCCCCTGTCTCTAGGCAGCAGAGCCCCGGGGCCTGAGGTTACCCCCACTGGGGGTTCCCCTCCTCCTGAGGGTTCTTCAGAGTTGTCTTCGGAAGAACCCCCAAGGAAGAGATCGTGCAAGAGGAAGCACGTGGACTCCCCCGACAAGTCTCTTACATCGGACACTGATCTTGATGATGCGGAGGGGTCCCCAAAGTCATCCTCGGATGATGTCTCATTTGCAGACATTCTAGAAATCCTTAAGCAACGAGGCGGCTGGAATTCCAAACCCCCCTCCGTTGATGAGTCAGTGTTTCTCAAGGCCTTCGGGGCTCAGCCCTCCGCCTCCTGGGTGTCTCCGCCCTTGACGAGCTCTTGGATTTGGTTTGTCGGACGGCGTGGGAACACCCAGATACTGTGGAACCAGTGCCTTCTCGCCCTAACAAATTTTTGTCTGCCCCACCCGAGAAGGAGTTCTTGACGAAAGGCGTGGCTGTAGATGCCATGGTGGTGGCATCTGCTACCCAGCAGGACGTGGCAGAGGCTTCAACGTCCATCCATCCTCCTAATAAGGAGTCTAGGAGCATGGACGATGCGGAAGCGCACCCTGACTTCAGCGGCCTTTACTCTGAGGTCCCTGAATTATTTGGCACATTTCACCAGACTACAGAGGGATCTGGTCAAGGAACTCTCAGACTCCCTCTCAGGTAACCTACCTGAGCAGCTAGCCCAGTTGGTTAGCTCTCAGTTGGCTATCCTTTCCTCTATTTCTAACTCGTCCATGAGGCTCATTTCATATGCAGCCGAAGGGGGGGGCAGGGCGGCAGGCACAGGCGTGGCTCTACGGAGACAAGCCTGGCTGCGTTTGTGTCATTTCGCGGAGGCCTTCAAGTCTTCCTTTGCCGACGCTCCCTTTGATGGGTCCTCTTTGTTTGGACCCAAGGTAAAAGACACTCTTACCCGCTGTGAGCAGGAGGGAAAGACTTTATCTGCCGTAGGAGCACGTTATTCCACTCCCTTTCGGCCTTATCCCAAGGCTAAAAGAGGAGGGAAGATGTGGTTCCGCAAATCACAGAAATTCTTTCCCCAACAGCAGGAAGATTCCCCTTCCAGAGGCAGAGGATGGGGAAATTATTCTGGGAGACGCCGTCCCAGAGGCCCCCGCAACAATGGAGACCGCGAGTCCTTTCGTGGCTCTTCAGCCTCCCACACTCCATGAGGGATTGCCCGGCTGTGCTGCTCCGGAGCCAGTCGGGTGCCGTTTTGCCAAGCACCTAAAAGCCTGGGAGTCTATTACTCAGGACAGATGGGTGCTTCGGATTATTGCCGGAGGTTACACCATTCCCTTCACACACTCACCCCCACCGTCCAAAAAAATCCTGGACCCACCACCCAGTCAAAGGGAAATTGCAGCCGTAGAAGCTTCAAAGCTGCTGAAAAAAGGAGTCATCCAACCGGTCCCCAAAGACCAGATCGGATCCGGAAACTACTCAAGGTTCTTTTTAGTGCCAAAAAAGACAGGGGACCTGAGACCCATATTGGATCTCAGCAAACTAAACCAGTCCGTCATGAAGTCCAAATTCCGGATGGTCACCTTACAATCCATTCTCCCATTGTTGGAGAAAGATGTTTGGATGTGCTCCATAGATCTCAAGGACGCCTATTATCACATACCGATACATCAGGCGTCCAGGAGGTATCTGCGCTTCAGCCTGGGAGGCAGTCATTTCCAATTTTGTGCTCTGCCCTTTGGTCTCACCACAGCCCACAGGGTGTTCACCAAGTGTTTGGCAGTAGTGACTACGCACCTGAGGAGTCTCGGATTCCAAGTGTTTCCCTATCTGAACGACTGGCTCCTGACTGCCACCACCAGGCATCTACTACTAGAGAACCTACAAGCCACCATCTCCTGGGTGCTTCCTGGGAATTACATTCAACTGGTCAAAGTCTGTCTTGCTGCCTTCTCAGCGCATAAGATACATAGGAGCAGAGATAGACTCAAAATTGATGCGAATCTTCCTTCCTACCGAAAGGATACAAACATTACAAGGTCAAGTCCGAGCCCTGCTTCTAAGATCCAAAGCCCCAGCCAGGTTGGTCCTGCAACTTTTAGGTTCAATGTCTGCCACGGTTCTCCTAGTTCCTCTGGCAAGATTGCACATGAGGATTCTTCAGTGGCTGTTATCGACACAATGGTCCTTTCAGGATCTCCCCCTCAATCATCACATACTGATTACAGAAATGTGCAAACGGGACCTCCGCTGGTGGCTTCAGCCATCCATTCTGAATCAGGGAAGACCTTTTGTTATGCCCCCTCCGGTAGCCACCTTGACGACGGATGCCACCCAGACGGGGTGGGGGGGGGGCATTGTCTGGGCAGGTCAGTTCAGGGTTCTTGGCTTCCAAACGAAACCTTTCTCCATATCAATGTGTTGGAAATGAGGGCTGTACTTCTGTCCCTACAAGCTCTCCACAACTTTCTCCCTCAAGGCATTATCGCTATCCACACAGACAACATGTCGGTGGTTTGGTATCTAAACAAACAAGGAGGGACCAGATCTTACCCCCTTTGCAGAGAGGCCATGAGGGTGTGGGAATGGGCAGTGGCTACCAACCGCTTCCTGGTAGCGACCCACATTCCAGGAAAATCCAATGTATTGGCAGACAGACTGAGCAGGACTATTCTTTCTCCTCACGAGTGGTCCCTGAACAAAACTGTAGCAGCTCAGATTTTCAAAAGATGGGGATTCCGTGCTGCGACCTGTTTGCAACACCACAAAACCGAAGTGCAAAGGTTCTTTTCCTTGACCCAGCGTCAAGGGGAAGCAGCTCTGGATGCTCTAGTCCAACCTTGGCCAACAGGACTGCTTTACCCTTTCCTCCGGTTGCACTCCTTCCCAAAGTCATCCAGAAAGCTTCCCAATTGGGGTCCACAATGATTCTAATTGCTCCGTACTGGCCTCGTCAGGTATGGTTCCCCTACCTACAGAAATATGCTCTGGACGGTCCCTGGTTTTGGATCTAACTCGGACCTTCTGATTCATCAGTCGGGACAACAGCACCAGTCCCTTCACACTTTGAAATTAGCAGCTTGGCTCCTCCACTTCCGACCTTAGTCAGAAATCACACCTTGGACCCTGAAGTTATTCACATTTTATCTTCAGCCCACAAACCCACCACTAAGAAATTGTATCACAGTAAGTGGAAGAGGTCTGCTATCTGGGCTCAACTCAGAGGCTTAGACCCTATTACTGCCCCGATACCAGAGGTCTTGAAATTTTTAACATCCTTGTTTAATCAAGGATCTTCAGTCTCTACTATTAAGGTCCAACTAGCAGCTATCTCCAAATTTCACGAATCCATAGACCCACCTTTGATGAGTAGCAGATTATGTAAAACTTTCATGAAAGGTGCTGTGCTTTTAAGACCCCCAGTTTTTCATCCTGCACCTCCGTGGAATCTTGATTTGGTACTTAGTGCCTTAACATCTCCTCCCTTTGAACCGGCTGCTACATGTGAGTTGAAATATCTGTCTTGGAAAACTGCCTTCTTAATTGCAATTACCTCTGCAAGAAGAGTTTCAGAACTTCAAGCCCTATCTATCAAACCACCGTACTTGATTTTTCACAAGGATAGAGTATCACTTAGGCCTAACCCATCCTTTGTTCCAAAAGTTTGTTCTAATCTCTGTCTCCAACAATCTCTAGAACTACCAGTTTTCTTTCCAAAATTTTCAAACAAAGCGGAATACACCTTGCATAAGTTGGATGTTCACAGGCAATTGCGCTTCTATCTAGACAAGACTCAACAGATTCGAAAGACAGACCAATTGTTTGTGTCCTTTTCAGATAATAAACTGGGTAAAACCATCACTAAAGCGACTATTGCCAAATGGATTAGAGATTGCATAACTCAGGCTTAATCCTCTTCAAATAAGAAACTTACAACATCTGTCAAAGCTCACTCTACTAGAGCTATGGCTACCTCTATTGCATTTCATTCCAAGCTCGCTATTTCTGAGATTTGTGCTGCGGCTACTTGGTCCAACCCGCATACTTTCATTTCCCACTATAAATTGGATGTGGCATCTAAAGGCGAGCATCATTTGGTTCCACAGTACTCAGGAGTGTTTTCCAGTGAGCCACCCAGGATTCAGGTGCTAGGCGCTGTCCCATCAGTCAGAATGTAGGCGAGATAGGATCACATAACATCTTTTAGTTATGTACTCACCATAACTTCAGATGTTTGGGATCCATCTCGCCTACATTCCTAATACCCACCCTCCTTCCCCCTGCCTTGGAGATCAGAAGAGATTGAACGGTTTTGAGCTCTACTGTTTTTATCTTGTTTCATCTGACGATGTTATATAAGCAGTGCGTGCATGTGTGCATGTATGCGGACAAACTAGATCTGGGGGACTGGTAGTGGTGCATCCTGGGATATAGTAAGCTCAGCCAATAAGAGACTTCGCTCTTTGGCATAAGCGTGCCGAGTCAGAGCCGAGGGATCGGCTCCGAACCCATCAGTCAGAATGTAGGCGAGATGGATCCCAAACATCTGAAGTTATGGTGAGTACATAACTAAAAGTTTAACCACTCTAGAGATGTATTTATCTTTGAATATTGATACTTCACTTCCTTTAGTTCTTGCACTTTCAGTATGTGGTCTGAATGTGTGGAAGGCATTATAAACCGGAATGGCCAGGGTGCTTTCTGTGGCCTTAAACCATGTCTCTGTGACTGCCCAGATGACAGCATCTTCTAAGGTGAGTGCAGTTTTAGGTTTAGATTCCTACTGTTTAGCAGTATAGCCTTGAGGTTGCTTTTTGAAGATATTTTTATGTTGGAAATGTTGTTGCGATATTGCCTAAAGGAGGAACTATGGGGGAGGCAAGAGTCTTAGCCAGTAACTGATATCCCAGAGGTGAAAGATGAAGGACCATCTCTGGCAAAGCAGCATGGTCTCTCTACTATGTCATCCCAGGCTGACAGGTACTTGATCCCCTAAGAATGACACAAAAAAAACTAAGCCAATTGTTGAAGTCAATCATTTTGTATTTATACTGTGTTATCATCTTAGGTGAAGGTAACATGCTGCTCAATGCTAAGGATATACCTGCTTGAGACACACATTCAGAGGGCTCAGTCATGTCTCTCCCCATATAGTCCAGAGAGGCATGTCTCAAGTCATTCACACCAACATGAACTATGACAGAGTCCTAACGGTACTTGTTGTGAAGAGACTTGAGTGTGTGTGTGTGATCTGGTGGATCCTGGCACCCAACAGACAGCTGACCATAACCTTCTCCTTGTCCAGCCTGGTGAGTGGGACATCTGTGTGTTTCACCATAGAACCGCCTATGACCAAAAAATTTTATGTAGATGTGCTTTTCCTTAGGGACTTGTTTGGTGAGACACTTGTGCTTGTGGTTTTCTGTGTATTGAGTACTGCAGGTACTGTATTAGGTATAGCATGTTTGTGTTTCAGAGGTCTCTGGTGTTTAAATAAATTTCTGGTGAGTACCTCCACATATGATGGCTTATGTGTTGAGCCTGTGGTTTGTGCAGGATGTTTAGTATGTGGACTGACAACCTGTTCAGTGTCACTGTTCTGTGAATGAGAGAACAAGGATTCCAAATTCTTAGTGTATATGCATCTCTCACAAATTGAGCTTGTGTGGTTTAGGAGTAGTAAGCTGTCAGTGTACATGAGGCAATTGGTACACTGCCTCAGTATACCCATGTCAATCAGGCTGGCAGGAGAAACAGAGAATAACTTACCATCCATAATACTAGGTGTAAATATGTTTACTTTACTGAGGAAGAATGTGGTTTAATTGGGGGCTTATTACTGGGTCTATACTCTTGGGGCTCTGAAGGGGAATGAGGCTATTAGGGATTAGAATATTTTGGTTAAAGTGGCAAAACCTGCAGAAAGCTCTGCTGCGATGCTCTCTGAGCAGCTAAGCCCAATTTAAGGGACTCCTCAGTTGGAGCATTGGCAGCTTCTAAGGGATAATAAATCTATTTTAGCTTTTGTGTCTATAATCGCCAATGGTCACCTCCACTGCGCGGTGTTGCACGAAGGTGCGCTACACATAAACAGATGCCTTGGATCACTCGGATGATGATAGTAGAGCAGTGACTGGTCACCAAACTCTGTGGAGCTGTGTTAAAACAGGTGCAAACATGTGCGAGCATGGGGCTTATGTAGCAACTGTAAGAACACTTTTTTAAAACAAGTTAAGCAGTTTTCAAATAAGCTGGCCAATGGAAATGCTCAAATACTGAACCTTATTCCAACAATCTCCAACTCAGATGGGTCCTTTGTTACACTCTTCTGCCGCAAGAGTGCAGGGGGCCCTCTTCATGTAAGCTGGCTGGTTTTAGTGTTCAGATAATGCTAAACAGTCTAGATTCAGAAAATCTGAATCTAGCCTGTGCTATAAAATACACAAGTACTAGAAAATGCAAAGTGCATAAAAAACAGTCTCAAACAGCAAACATTTGAAACAGTGAAACAGTAAAACAGTTAAAAGTAGGTGGCAGTTCAGTAATACACAGTTTAAAAGTGTAGTACAGTGAATAAAAATATTTATTTTTCTGTAGATTTCAAAGGATGTCTTCGATTTTGTTTGGATTCACTCCAGAGATCAGAGAGTGCATACCAATCCTAGAATAGCTCCTGTAAACTGAGCACAGGACCTTGCAAATGTGCTGCCTAAATACAAGCTACGTTGAGCAGTTTTCAAACAAGCTGGCTAATGGAAATGCTCAGTATTGAGCCTTATTCCAACAATCCCCAACTCAAATGGGTCCTTTGCTACAGTCTTCTGCCACAAAGGTGCAAGGGCCCTCAATGTAAGATGGCTGGTTTTAGTGCTCAAATGATGCCAAACAGTCTAGATTCAGCAAATCTGAATCTAGCCTATGCTATAAAATACACGAGTACTAGAAAATACAAAGTGCAGGAAAAACAGTCTTAAACAGCAAATAGATGAAATAGTGAAACAGCAAAAAAAAAAACAGTTAAAAGTAGGCAGCAATACGGTAATAGTTTAAAAGTGCAGTACATTGAATAAAAATACTTATTTTTCTGTAGATTTAAGAATGTGAAGTTGTTCTATCTTGCCGTTTTGTTCTTACATGTGGGTCGGAGCCGATCCCTCGGCTCGGAATCAGCCGCTTTTCAAGCTCAGACTCTCAGAGAAGCTCGAGACCCAGTGAATATTCCATGATGCCCTGCTATGAGTCCGCAGATAAAGTTTGCCGCTGCAACGGATCAACAGCTCATCGGAGTTAGCTCGGGCCAGTGACTTTAATTTTCTATTATAGTTATCTTTCTCTTCAAAAAAATCCTTTGTGTATATATATATCATATAGTAGTGTGTTAAATAGTATAGTGTTAGGATTATAGTTAGTTTAAATTGTTAGAACTTTTAAATAGTCCTTTTTTCCTCAGGCTTAGGCCTTTCTTTTGGGCGTGACAGGGCTCTGTCAGCCGGTGTGTGTGTGGGTGTTATACACATTAGAGTGGTAGTTTAGTTTATATCTTATAGCAGTATACTTTTACTAGTTAACCGAACTATTATTCATAATATGTAGAGTGATTTATATATATATATATATATATATATATATATATATATATATATATATATTTACTCATATTATACTTGTTTTTTGTACTAGTTATTATAGATTTAGACATGTCAGAAAAACAAAAGTCAGGGTTTAAAAGGTGTGTGTGTGGTCTGAAAATGTCGGTTACAGACAACCACTCCACCTGCGTGTACTGTTTGGGCGCTGTACACTTACAAGAGGTGTGCTCTATCTGCTATTCCTTTAGCGCCAGGGTCCTTCTGGAAAGACGTAGGAAATTGGTGGATAGAGGACTCCTGAAGCCTGAATTTCAGGCTTCTTTAGATAAGGCTGACACCTCTTCCAAGGCTTCGAAGGGGTCGAAGTCTTCCAAAGGATACTTGGAGCCCAAGTCATCGGCTCCAAGTTCCTCAAGTATGGTCTGTGCATCGGCTCCACAGTCCTTGGAGCCGTGTATCGAGTCCTTACCTCGAGGTCCAGTTGTGGAACCGATATTGGAGACCCCTCGGTCTCCAATCCTGCAGTCGATTCCACCTTCGGCCCCTTCAACCCATCCCTTGACTCACTCTTCCAGGCTTTCCGATGTGGATCTGGACTGAGTGGTCAAAAGGCTTTTAGAGAACCCAGCCCTGGCCAAAATGCTTTCTGCTTCGAGCCATTCGGCTTCGAAGCCTGAAATCCCTCCCATGGCTTCTCCACCTCCTCCTCCGAAGCCAATCGAGCATTCGGAGCCAGGGCAGACGGAACCGATACTGGTAGAACCCTTGGAGCTGAGGTTCGATCCTCCTTCCTTGGCTCCAAAGAACCTTGATCTCCTCGGACCCGACCGGGGAGTCTCGGGGCCGACAGTCCCTCGCTGGCTCTGGGGTGGAGAGTCGAACCGATACCCCGGTCCCAACTCTTCCACTTGGGGCTTCGGCGCAGGTGGCCTCGGCCCCGTCATCTGGATTGGAGCGGGGGGGTCTCGGTCTGGGGAGAGCTGCCGGTCTCTTCGGAGCCGACTGACTTCTCGGACTGGGATTCTGGTGCTTTTGATGCCATGAGGAAGGTCATGGCTGCCAAGACCATTACCTCCCCGGATCTGTCTTCCCCTTCCCCCAAGGGGCCTCATTCTACCTCTTCTCCACAGATCCCCATGAAGCGTCGAGATCCAGGACCTCGGGTATCCCCATGGGATGGCCCCTCCTCTCTAGGCACTTCACCGGACGACCCCACCGATGAAGTTCCTAGGAAGAGATTGTGCAAGAGGAGGCACTTGGATTCCCCTCCAGAATCTTTGACATCGGATACCGACTTGGAGGAATCAGAAGGGTCCCCACGATCCCCCTCAGAAGATGTCTCATTTGCACACATATTGGAAATTTTAAGGCAGAGGGGTGATTGGCAGTCCCTTGCCCCTTCTGAGGACGAGTCTGTTCTCCTGAAGGCCTTCGGATCTTAGCCATCCACCCTCCTGGGTTACTCCGCCCTTCGATGAGTTGATGGAGCTAGTTGCTCGAAGGGCGTGGGAGTCTCCTGACTCAGTGAAACCGGTCCCTCGGAGGCCCAATAAATTTATTACTTCCCCCACTGACAAGGCCTTTCTTACAAAAGGAGTACCAGTTGATGCCATGGTGGTGGCGGCGGCCACCAAGAATGAGATGTCGGAAACCTCTTCTGCTGTCCATCCTGCTAATAGAGATTCTAGGACAATGGACAGGTATGGGAAACGCATATTTAGTTCTGCGCATTTTCCATGAGGTCCCTCAACTACCTGACACATTTTACCCGCCTTCAGTGAGATCTCATAAAAGAGCTGGGAGATACTCTTCAGGATAATACAGCTGATGCAGTCTCTGAAAAGGTGACTGCACAGCTCAACACCCTTAATTCGATAGTAAACTCATCCATGTGTCTCATTTCGTATGCTGTCGATGGATCGAGTAGGGCTGCAGGCTCAGCGATAGCTCTTCGGAGGCAATCCTGGATGCCCCTTTGCTCCTTTGCGGAAGCCTTTAAATCTTCATTTGTGAATACCCCATTCGACGGGTCCACCTTGTTCGGACCCAAAGTTAAGGAGACACTTACTAGGTGTGAACAGGAAGGGAAGACTCTGTCTGCTGTAGGGGTCCATTTTTCCACTCTAACCAGACCGTACCCCAAAGGGCAACGAAGTGGGAAAATGTGGTTCCGAAAACCTCAAGTAGCTTTCCAAAACGCACCTACTGATACCCCCCTCTAGAGACAGAGGAGGGGGCAGAAATGGAAGATGCCGTCCAAACGGCAGAGGCGGTCCGCAAAACCAGGGAGACCGGGATCAGTTCTCTGGTAAGCGCTATCAGCGTTCCTGAAAGGAAGCCCGGCTGTCCTGCTCTGGAGGCAGTCGGGGGTTGCTTGGCTTTATACCCAAACACCTGGCTAAACATTACAACAGATTCCTGGGTAAAAAGCGTCCTTGCCAGAGGTTATTACATTCCCTTTTTAAAAACCCCACCTATATGTACAAAGATCCCAGACGTACCACCCAGTCTGAGAAAACTAGCAGCCATAGAAATCCAAAAGCTGCTAGACAAAAGAGTCATACAGCCAGTCCTGGCGGACCAAAGAGGATCCGGAACTTATTCAAGGTTCTTTTTGGTTCCAAAGAAAACAGGGGACTGGAGGCCCATACTAGACCTCAGCAAACTCAACACCTTCGTCAAGAAGGAAAAGTTCCGGATGGTCATGCTGCAGTTGATTCTCCCGTTCCTAGCAACGGGTGATTGGATGTGCTCTATAGATCTCAAGGATGCTTACTACCACATCAAAATGGACAGATCATCCAGAGATCACCTGCGTTTCTGGCTGGGGGCCAGTCATTATCAATTCAGAGCCCTGCCCTTTGGTCTCACCACAGCCCCCAGGGTGTTCACCAAATGTATGGCAGTGGTCACGGCTCACCTGAGACGGTTGGGATTCTGGGTGTTTCCATATCTGGATGACTGGCTCCTCACCACCACCTCCAGGCATCAACTAATCCAAGCAAGAGACAACACCATAGACCTTTGTTCTCAGTTGGGCATAACCCTAAATTTCGAAAAATCTGCATTATCACCCTCGCAGCATATTACATTTATAGTAGCAGAACTGGACACCATCGATGCAAGGATCAGGTTGCCCCAATCAAGAATCATAACTCTCAAAAAACATTTATCCAGTCTCCTAGCCCGCAACAAAGCTCCAGCATCCCAAATACTTCAGCTTTTAGGGACAATGGCAGCCACATTGATAGCAGTTCCATTAGGCCGCATGCACATGTGAATTCTCCAGTGGTTACTTTTCGCACAATGGTCTTACCAACAACTACCCATGTCACACGAGATCCGGTTAACCAATCTTTGCAAGAAAGATCTCAGTTGGTGGCTGAACAGCGACCAAGTGACAATCGGGCATCCCTTCGTTCTTCCCCAACCCACAGCCACAGTGACCACGGATGCTTCCCTGATAGGGTGGGGGGGCTATTTCAGGGAAAGACGGTCCAAGGCACTTGGTCAGTCATGGAAACGCACTTGCATATAAATGTCCTAGAGCTGAGAGCAGTGTTCTTAGCGTTGCAACACTTTCACGACTCTCTTCCTCCAGGCACAATTGCTATCCAGACGGACAACATGTCAGTCGTCTGGTACATCAACAAACAAGGGGGAACCAGATCGTACCCTTTATGCCGGGAAGCCCTAAGGATCTGGCAATGGGCTGTATCCACCAGACGCTTTCTGATAGCAGCACACATCCCGGGGTCATCCAACGTGATAGCAGACAAACTAAGCAGAGCCATGCTGTTGCCTCACGAGTGGTCTCTCAAACAACAAGTGTTGGAAAACATTTTCTGCTGATGGGGCCAGCCTTGCTGCGACCTGTTTGCATCTCCGATGAATGCCAAATGCAGCAGCTACTTTGCCCTTTATCCCCCACCGGGGAACGAACCGAGGGATGCGCTCGTACACGATTGGCCCCCGGGTCTTCTATACGCCTTTCCGCCAATACCTGTAATTCCCAAATTCATGCAGAAAGCCAAAAGTCTGGGAAGGACTGTGATTTTAATAACCCCGTCTTGGCCTCAGCAGATTTGGTTTCCCTTCCTGTGGAAGTATCAAGTGGAAGAACCATGGACCTGGACCCAGTGCCGGATCTTCTGACTCATTTTTTGGGAGTTCTCCACCCCTCCCTCATGTCCCTGAAACTGACAGCTTGGCTGCTCCGATTCCACATTAGCCAGGTCACATGAGTTGTCTTCTGCGGTCCAACATATTATAGTTTCATCTCATAAGCTATCTACCAGGAAAGTATATAACAGCAAATGGAAACGATTTGTTCACTGGGCTTCTCAACATGACACTGAACCTTATGTAGCACCTATCCATACCATCTTAGAATTCTTGTCGTCATTGTTCCATGATGGCGCAGCTGCTGCCACCATTAGAGTTCAATTGGCTGCTATCTCAAACTTTCATGTGAGCTTCAACGGCTCTAATATCATGTCGCATAGGCTTTGTAAAGCATTCTTAAAAGGAACCCACCATCTCAGGCCACCTATTAGGCATCCTGTCTACCCATGGAATTTGAATCTGGTTTTATTCCAGCTGATGCCCACTCCCCTTGAACCTGCTTCATCTTGTCATGTAAAGTTTTTGTCTTGGAAAACACTATTCCTGGTAGCCATCACATCTGCACGTAGGGTCTCCGAATTTCAAGCATTGTCCGTCAAACCCCCATATTTGATTTTTTACCCTGATAGTGTCCCTCAGAACTAATCCTACCTTTCTTCCCAAGATCTCTTTGGAAAGTAACTTAAATCAATCCATTGAGCTCCCAACTTTCTTTAAACACCATACCAACAAACTAGAATATATGTTACACAAGCTTGATGTACATAGACAACTGAGGTTCTATCTGAATAGAACGAAGGATTTCAGACAATCGGACCAACTCTTCGTGTCTTATGCAGACAATAAAAAGGTTGCTCAGTATCAAAAATCACTCTATCCAAGTGGCTCTCTGATTGCATCAGATTCATTTATACTTCCACTAATCAGCCATTAGAAACCAACGTCAAAGCCCATTCTACACGAGCTGTTTCTACATCATTAGCTCATGCAGCTCACTTGCCTTTAGATACCATCTGTGCAGCTGCCACGTGGTCAAAACCTCACACGTTTATCACTCATTACAAAGTGGATAAGACCTCCAGGGACAGGGCTACGTTTGGTTCCACTGTGCTCAGGAATGTTCTCCCGTGAGCCACCCAGGATTAGGGTGCTTGGGATGCTACCCACGTGTAAGAACAAAATGGCGAGATAGAACAACTTCACATAAAGAAGTTATGTCCTTACCATAACGTTCCATGTGAGTTGTTCATCTCGCCTTTTTGTTCTTACATTCCTACTCACCTTCCCCCTCCAGTCGAGTGAGATGGTTGCCTTGGTAGACTGGTTCAGCTGTCAGGCTGTTTATACATTCCTGCTCTTCTTCTATCCTTCTCTTGGAGTTACCTGAGTAGGTAGACTTTATAGTCATATTCTGTCGGTAGGCTGTCTTGTTACAGCATACTAGATCTGGGGACTCATAGCAGGGCATCATGGGATATTCACTGGGTCTCGGGCTTCTCTGAGAGTCTGAGCTTGAAAAGCGGTCGATTCCGTGTAAGAACTAAAAGGAGAGATGAACAACTCACATGGAACGTTATGGTAAGGACATAACTTCTTTTTAACTTTGATTAACTCTGAAAATGTGTTAAACTTTCAGTAAAACTTCCTGTTTGGATTTGCTGTTGAACCTCTAAGTCTCTTATCTTTGTGTGAAAAGTTGTTGTCAAGGGGCCCACCCAGCCAGTTCAAAAAAAAAGTTTTTTGCTGTTCAGGTAGGGATGGCCTTCAAATCAGGGTCTCGCCCTGGGCTGTAAATGGCCTAGCTAATCCTCTATTATTAATTGTTCTGACCTATGCAAAAAGAATAAATGGGTTGCAAGCATTAAAGGTGGGCCAGCCTTATCTCATTTCCACAAAAGAAGGTTTTGCTTGAAAACTAATCCTTAATTTGGATAGATGGGCAGCTGTTATATCTTTAGCAGGATATACAGCATATACAGCTAATGCTCCTGCAGCTGTGATCATTCAAACATCTACTGCTATGCTAAGTTTACTTCAGAACTCTACTTTCCCTTCTTTGCAGTTACTTTTCTTGATAGCCATTACTTCAGCCAGAGGAATTTTGGAATTGTATGCTCTTTTTCCTGAAATACCAGAGTTTCTCATAGACCTAATATTTCATGTTAAGTTGTCAGTCTCGCCTTCATTCTTGCTGGATGGGTTTGGAGCCGATCCTCTGTTCCGACTCGGCCAATACTAAAGCTCGAGAGCTATTTCCACCGGCTCGAGGCTCCCCTATATCCCACAATGCTAGGTGGTAAATACCTAGATCTCGTTTGCCGCTTTAGCTACGAGGTGCTTGTTTCTACCGGCTCTGCAGGTTACTGACTTTTTATAGTTCTAAAACTTCAAAACCCCTTATTTTTTTCTTAGATCAAGGAAATGGGTGATGTTTTGCAGGATCCAACAACTGAGGGGTTTCGAGACAAAATGAACTCCCAGCTGGCAACCCTGAATTCAGTCGTCAACTCCTCCATGCGGCTTCTTTCTTATGCGGCCGATGGGGCGAGTAGGGCCGCTGGCACAGGTGTAGCTTTACGACGTCACGCCTGGATGCGGCTTTGTAACTTTGCGGACCCTTTCAAGGCGTCCTTCACCAATTCCCCTTTTGATGGTACAGCGTTGTTTGGACCTCAGGTGAAGGGCACGTTGACTAGATGCGAACAGGATGGCAAGACTCTCTCTGCCGTGGGAGTCCGGTTTTCTACCCCTTCCAGACCATATCCCAAGGGTCAGAATGGGGGGGAAATGTGGTTCCGTAAATCACAGGGAGTCTCGCCTGATGCACGCAGTCAGTTCCCCTCTAGAGGCAGAGGGGGGAGCAACAATAGACGCCGCCCTAGGGGCAGGGGGGTCCGCAGAATCAAGGTAGCAGAGAGACTTTCTCTGACAAACCTTTTCAGCATCCCTGAGAAGTTGCCCGACTGTCCACCTTCAGAGGCAGTCGGGGGAAGATTATCACTGTATCCAGAAGCCTGGCTTTCCCTCACTCAAGACAAATGGTTACAGTCGATCATATCTGAGGGTTACAAAATTCCCTTTGTCCACATCCCATCCCAACCAAAAGGGCCCCTTCCAGACGTTCCACCCGCTCTAAGGGAACAAGCAGCGCTAGAAATATCAAAGCTGCTGTCAAAAAGAGCTATCCAGCCAGTCCGGGCAGACCAGCAAGGATCCGAAATCTACTCCAAATTCTTTTTGGTTCCAAAAAAGACAGGGGACTGGAGACCGATATTGGATCTCAGCAGACTAAACAAGTCTGTAAACAAAACAAAATTCCAGATGGTCACGCTTCAGTCCATTCTATCCTTCTTGGGTCAGGACAATTGGATGTGCTCAATAGACCTTCAGGATGCGTACTATCATATCAAGATGCACAGACGCTCCAGAAGGTTCCTCCGCTTCCAGCTGGGAGCCAGTCAGTATCAGTTCAGGGCCCTGCCCTTTGGTCTCACTACATCCCCCCGAGTGTTCACCAAATGCATGGCAGTGGTCACGGCTCATCTGAGACGACAAGGATTCCAGGTGTTTCCATATTTAGACGACTGGCTCCTTACCGCTACCACCAGGCATCAACTTCTCATATCCAGCGACTACACCATTCACACTTGTCAAGCTCTAGGCATTTCCATAAATTCCGAAAAATCTGCCTTGTTAGGCTATTACCTTTATAGGTGCCACCTTAGACACGATTCATCTTTCTGCGAAGCTAACAGAGCAAAGAGTATCAGATATCCACAAACATGTTCACATTCTTCTTCAGTGCGACAGGATCAAAGCCAGGTTTGTCTTGAAGGTTTTAGGTCTCATAGCAGCTGCCATTACACTTCTTCGCCTAGCCCACTTTCACATGCGGATCCTCCAGTGGATGCTGTTTTCTCAGTGGTCCTTCCAACAGCTCCCAATGTCTCACAGTATTCTGCTGACCCAATCATGCAAGAAGCATCTATCTTGGTGGATGACCTCCCCTCAAGTTCTTCAGGGCAGATCCTTCATTCCCCCCCCAGGTTGCCACGGTGACAACGGATGCCTCCCTGAGCAGGTGGGGGGGGCATTGTCAGGGCAGGATGGTCCGGGGCACATGGCAACCTTTCGAAAGCCATCTACACATAAATGTCCTGGAGATGGGAGCAGTACTTTTAGCATTGCAAGCCCTTCAGCACTCTCTTCCCACTGGGACTATTGCAATTCAGACAGACAACATGTCTGTAGTATGGTACATCAACAAACAGGGCGGAACCAAGTCTTATCCCTTATGTCAAGAGGCACTCAGACTTTGGCAGTGGGCGATCTCATCTCAGCGGTTTCTGATAGCAACGCACATCCCCGGGAAGTCCAACGTGATAGCGGACAAGTTGAGCAGGGCCATACTCATGCCACACGAGTGGTCTCTCAAACAGTCAGTGCTGGAAGAAATTTTTCAGAGATGGGGCCGACCTTGCTGCGATCTTTTTGCTACTCCCCAAAACAGCAAGTGTCACGATTTCTTCACCCTCTTTCCCCTACCAGGTCAACCCGCCAGGGACGCTCTAGTCCACGATTGGCCCCAGGGACTTCTGTATGCCTTTCCCCCTTTTCCACTGATCTCTCAAGTAATTCAGAAAGCTACTGCATTGAGAATTGACATGATCCTCATTGCCCCTTACTGGCCTCGTCAGATATGGTTTCCATTCCTTCACCGTTTTCTGTTGGAGCAGCCTTGGCATCTGGATCCACTGCCAGATCTTTTGACCCATCAATCTGGTCAGCTGCACCACTCCCTCCTATCTCTCAACCTCACAGCTTGATTGCTCCGCTTCCTACCCTAGCCAGGCTTCCTTTAATTTCCCATTCGGTCCGTAACATCCTTATAGCCTCCCACAAGTCTTCTACAAGAAGGATTTGCAATAGCAAGTGGAAAAGTTTTTCCTTCTGGGCAGCAACTAATAACATAGATCCTTTCACTGCACCTATCCAGTCTATACTAGACTTCCTGGCAGAACTTTTTCACTCAGGTTCTTCTTCGTCTACTATTAGAGTACAATTGGCGGCTATATCTAATTTCCATGTAGGCTTTTCAGACTCCAGCATCATGTCTCATAAACTTTGCAAAGCCTTTCTAAAAGGTATCTTTTTGCTCAAGCCCCCAATTAGAGACCCCCCACCTCAGTGGGACTTAAATTTGATTCTAGCCTCCTTGATTCTCCCCCCCTTCAAACCGGCCACTTCCTGCTCTCTGAAATTGCTTTCATGGAAAACCCTTTTTCTAGTAGCCATAACATCAGCTAGACTGGTATCTGAACTTCATGCTCTTTGCAGTAGTCCTCCATACTTAGTTTTCCACAAAGACAGGGTGTCCCTTTAGCCCAACCCTTCCTTTTTACCCAAGGTTTCTTCTGAGGCGAATCTGAATCAGACAATCGACCTTCCAGTTTTCTTCCCTAATTATTCCAACAAGGCAGAACAAAAGTAACATTTCCTAGATGTTCATCGCCAGCTTCGTTATTATTTGGATAGGACTAAACAGTTTAGGAAGTCTAACCAGCTATTCCTATCTTATGCGGAAGGAAAGATGGGCCTTCCAGTTTCCAAAGTGTCCCTTTCGAGATGGCTGGCCTCTGTAATTTCCTTCATTTATGAACTCAGACACCAAAAGCTACCATCACGACCTAGAGCTCATTCAACCAGGGCGTTAGCTACGTCAGTAGCCTTTCAAGACGGACTGCCCATAGATTCCATCTGTCAAGCAGCTACATGGGCTTCTCCTCATACCTTTATCTCACATTACAAATTGGATATGGCCTCCAGAAACCGGGCTAACTTTGGTTCCACCGTACTCAAGAGTCTGTTCCAATGAGCCACCCTGGATAAGGGTGCTAGGGACGCGGTCCCATCCAGCAAGAATGAAGGCGAGATTGACAACTTAACATTGAGAAGTTATGTACCTACCATAACATTCCATGTTAGTTGTCTTCTTCTCGCCTTCTTTCTTACGTCCCACCCTTCATCCCCCTAGCCTGGACAGACCGAGAGGATCCTTGGGATCTTTTATCTTCCACAGCGTCAACCACCTCTATTGCCCCTGTTTGATAGTTCTACAGGTAGTCTTTCTATAGAGGTGGATTTCCCTTTTCTCTGTCTCTAGGAGACCAGCACTGCTATTATTTCAGCTATCAAACGAGATCTGGGTATTTACCGCCTAGCATTGTGGGATATAGGGGAGCCTCGAGCCAGTGGAAATAGCTCTCGAGCTTTAGTATTGGCCGAGTTGGAGCCGGGGATCGGCTCCGAACCCATCCAGCAAGAAAGAAGGCGAGAAGAAGGCAACTAACATGGAATGTTATGGTAGGTACATAACTTCTCATTTTCTTTTGCAACTGGAATTGCATCTGAGTAAAATTTCAGTCAGTATAAATGTGCCTATCTTCTTTCCGGTCTCTTATGACCTTGTGAAGTACTACTCTATTGCATGTATATTTACTGTCATTTGAGATATGAAGCAACTTAATGACTCCCAGCTTTCTGTGTCTTCCCTCCTCATCTTTGGATCACAAAGTTTTTAAACTTACTTTTGCCAGGTGGCTGACTGATTGCATTAAATTTTAAGTATGATAAGCAATTGCGACAAGTTCCTAAGGCTCATTCTACTAGAGCCTTAGCTACTTGGAAAACCTTATTGAAAAATCCATTTCAATGAGGCTCCAATCCAAACTCCACTTAAGTGAGGTTGCTGTAGACATTCAATGTGAGATATCACTGCCTGTGTTACATTAAATTCAGATATCCAAGGCCTGCAAGAAGTAGCTTCAGTAGTGGACAGAGATAACAAACTTTACCTAGAGAACTCCACACATTCAGTTACTGCAGGCAAATCTGCTCTATGGTAGGGAGTATTAAACTGGTAGACAGTTCAAAGACACCTTCCAGTTCCACCATACACATCAGCAGTCTAGAGACAAAGAGAGTTCCCCTTACTGTCTTAGCTTTCAGGACTTCCTTTCACATGGCATGATTGCCATCCACTTAGGTAACATGACAGTGGTTTGGCATACCAACAAATAAGGGAGAAGGACATGCTTTTATTCATCATGCTGAGTTGCCATTCTATTTAGCTGATTTCTAGTGATAAATCAAGTTAATGGGAGGCCAACTCTGCAGTGGATAAACTCAGTCACTGCTTTTTGATGCCCCACAAATGAATCACTAGTTCCTCTCTGATTTATTGCTTCCCTTCTGGGCAAGGCTTGCCATGACCCATTTGCATCTACAAATAGTGCCAGATGAAACATATTCCCTACCAGAGGTGACAACATTGGACCTGGTCATCACCAACATGGGCGACCGGTGTTCCACACCGGAGGTCAACCCCTTGCTGGTTAGATCTGACGATAAACTAATCACTCTGGATATCCACATTCCGCCAACACCCCCAGTCAAAGAAACCACCATGAAAAACTTTTCAGAAGCAAACTTCACGTTACTTAAGACCGAGGTGAAAAGTTTCAAATCCCCCATGCTAAAGGATAACACTGCCCAAGCTGCAAAGTCCTTTACTAATGCACTCTATGGGCACCTACAAGAATGCATGGATCGTGCTATCCCAAGCAAAACCAAGACTCACTCCTCCAAGAAAAGGAAAACAGTCTGGTGGACCCCTGCCATAAACAAGATATACAATAGAAGGAGGAAACTAGTACAGAAAAGAGTAAATTCCCAAGTGGGGAAGACATCCCTGATCAGTATCGGCAAGAAACTATGATCCCTCATAAAATCATCCAAGGCTAGTTTCGAAAGAAAAATTGCCAAGGACTCCAAAGGTAACCACAAGGCATTCTTTAGCTATGTCAAGAATCTAAGTGGCAATTCCCAGATCTGCTCCAGAGTTAGTGCAGAATGGCAGAAAATACACTGAACCGATCAATATCGCCAACATCCTGGCAGACAGGTTCAGTGCAAACTTCACCCCCAAAAGGGCCCATAACCATACCAGAAGAATGTAGTACCCCTGAAATCACAGACACTCAGGTTAAAACAGCCCTCTCCAAAGCCAAAAACACAGCATCAGTGGGACTGGACAGTGTCCCAGGCTGCAGCCTACACGAGCTGAAAGACGAACTAACCCCTCACCTAAACACACTGTTCAAACTCAGCCTCTCCACAGTCTACGTGCCCATAGAGTGGCACACAGCAATGGTTATTCTGCTCCACAAAGGTGGATCCACAACAGACCCCAGGAACTATCGCCCTATAAGCCTAACTAGCTTGGTCTGCAAGGCTGTGGAGCGCATCATCATGAATCTCATTAACCGAGTCATTGGGAACATCCAAACACTGGACCCTACCCATTTCGGCTTTGTTAAGAGCAGATCGTGCCTGCTAAACCTGGTGGACTTCTTTGAGACAGTTACCAAGGCTATAGACAAGGGAAAGGTGGTCCACACAGCCTACCTAGACCTCGCAAAGGACTTGACACCATTCCCCATTCTGGTATTGTAGCTAACTGGGTTCCCACGGCTCCGGAAGGATGAAACTCAAGACTCGGAATGGAAGATGGTGGTGCGGGTATGCGGGTGGGCGTTCCGGGCGGTCCCCTTCTCGCCGGAGCCGAGAGGAAAGTCTTCTCAGTGTCTACCTCCTCTAAATCCTCGAGACTATCAGATTCGGACCTGGATAGGGTTTTACAGAGGCTCTTCCAATCTCCAGTGTTTGCTAAAATGGTCTCGGCTCCAGCACAGTTTGCTTGAGCCGATCCCCCGACACATTTGATTCCTCCTCCAAACTCCTCTGAGTTGTTGGAGCCGGTGGTGGTGGAGCAAGGTGGAGCCATACGGTCGGAGCAGAGACCCCTATCAGGCTTTTTGGCTCCGACTATGCTTCCTACCCTGTCCTCCGGTTCAGGGTTTGGTACTGCGACCTCTACAGCCGGGCCCGAGGGGAATACTTTGGGATTAGGTGCTTCGGTGCCTAGTCTTCCTCTTGGAGCATCGGCTGTTGGAATTCCCAGTGCCATCATGGCCTCTAGACCAGTGACTTCCTCGGATTCTGGAGGTCCGGCCTTTGAGGCCATGAGGAGTGCGCTGGCCATGCCTTTGCCGGTTCAACTAGACTCTGCCTCACCGTCACTAGATTTGGAGACTGGTGCCTCTGTTGCGTTGCAGCCCCCCGGCAGCGGGGCCCCAGGGCCTGAGGATACCCCTATCGGGGGTTCCCTTCTTCCGGGTGGTCCGTCCGAAACTGCTTCGGACGAACCCCCACGGAAGAAATTGTGTAAGAGGAAGCACGTAGACTCCCAAGATGAGTCTATTACATCGGATACTGACCTCGATGACGCGGAAGGGTCCCCCAAATCATCTTCGATGATATCTCCTTCTCAGATATCTTGGAGATTCTGAGACAGAGAGGTGACTGGCAAGCCAAAACCCCTTCAGCTGAGGAGTTAGTCTTCCTCAAGGCCTTTGGGGCCCAGCCCTCCGCCTCCTGGGTGTCTCCGCCCTTCGATGAACTCCTTGATTTGGTTTCTCGAAGGGTGTGGGAACACCCTGATTCCGTGGAACCGGTGCCTACCAGGCCCAATAAATTCTTGTCAGCTCCCCAAAAAGAATTTCTCACAAAGGGTGTACCGTAGATGCTTTGGTGGTGGCTTCTGCCACACAGCAGGACGTGGCAGAGGCTTCGGCGTCTATTCATCCTCCTAATAAGGATTCTAGGAGTATGGATAGGTGCGGAAGCGTACCCTGTCCTCAGCGGCCTTTACCTTACGGTCGCTGAATTATTTATGTCATTTTACGAGGCTCCAAAGGGATCTTCTCAAAGAGCTAAATGACTCCTTGTTGGTAATCTACCTGAAGCGCTGGCCTCGACTGTTGGCGCACAGATGAATACTTTTTTCTATTGTTAACTCGTCCATGCGGCTCATCTCGTATGCGGCCGATGGAGCCCGTAGAGCAGCGAGGGAACAGGCGTTGCCCTTAGGAGACAAGCCTGGTTACGCTTGTGTTCGTTCGGAGGCCTTCAAGTCTTCCTTCGCCGGCCCCCTTTGATGGGTCATCTTTGTTTGGACCCAAGGTGAAGGACACACTAACTCGGTGCGAGCAGGAGGGCAAGACTTTGACTGCCGTTGGGGCCGTTATTCCGCTCCTTCCAGGCCTTATCCCAAGGCTGGGAGAGGAGGAAAATGTGGTTTAAAAATCCCAAAAGTCTTTCTCTACTCCACCCAGTGATTCCCCTCCAGAGGCGGGGAATTTTGGAAGACGCCGCCCAGAGGTGGCAGAGGCCCCGTAACTCTGGAGACCGCGATTCCTTTCGTGGTTCTTCATACAACCAGCGTTCCTGAGTTGTTGCCCGACTGTGCAACTCGGAGCCAGTCGGGGGTAAACTTGGCGCACCCACAAGCTTGGGAATCCATAACAAGCGATCAGTGGGTGCTTCATTATTACCGGAGGATATATCATCCCCTTCAACAAACCCCTTTCTTTAAGGGAAATCCCAGACGCATCCAGTCAGCGGGATCAGGCAGCATTAGAAATTTCAAAGCTGCTAGAAAAAGAGCCATCCAGCCTGTCCCCATCGACCAGATCGGATCAGGAACTTACTCAAAATTATTTTTGGTACCAAAAGACAGGGGACTTCAGGCCCATTTTGGACCTCAGTTCATTGAATCGTTTGTCAAGAAGTCCAAATTCGAATGGTCACTCTTCAGTCTATTCTTCCTTTGCTGGAAAAGATGCATGGATGTGCTCAATAGATCTCCAGGACGCTTACTATCATATTCCCATAGCTCAAGAGTCCAGGAGACATTTACGCTTCCGCCTCGAGCCAGTCATTTCCAATTCGAGCACTGCCCTTTGGTCTCACCACAGCCCCCAGGGTGTTCACCAAGTGTCTGGCAGTGGTAACTGCTCACCTGAGAAGTATGGGATTCCAGGTGTTTCCTTATCTAGACGACTGGCTCCTTACAGCCACCTCCGAGCATCTACTTCTCCAAGCGCTCAGAGCCACGTTCACCTTGGGCGTTTCTTGGGGATCACATTCAATTTGCAAAAATCTGTACTACAGCCTTCTCAGCGTATTACTTTCATAGGTGCAGACTTAGACACAAAAGAATGCGCCTTTTTACCGGCAGCAAGAATTCAGATCTTACAAGATCAAGCCAAATCCTGCCTTCACTTACAAAGAGCCCCGGCCCATCGGATTCTACAACTGTTGGGCTCGATGGCGTCGACTATACTTCTAGTTCCCTTGGCCAGACTTCACATGCGAATCCTACAATGGCTACTGTCGGTTCAATGGTCTTATCAGGAACTGCCCTTGAACCACTTAATCATAATCACGGAAAGTTGCCGTCGAGATCTGCGTTGGTGGCTTCTACAGTCAAATCTCGACCAGGGGCGATCCTTTATTCCTCAACGTCCCGTTGCCACTGTGACCACGGACGCCTCCCAGGTAGGGTGGGGGGGTCAT
Source organism: Protopterus annectens (assembly GCF_019279795.1). NCBI lineage: Eukaryota > Metazoa > Chordata > Ceratodontiformes > Protopteridae > Protopterus > Protopterus annectens. The sequence continues at coordinate 1,148,447,716 of NC_056745.1, read as the reverse complement.
TACCTGGACAGGTCGGTCCAAGGCACATGGCAGATCCAGGAAACACATTTGCATATCAATGTCCTGGAGATGAGCGGTACTATTGGTACTCCAAGCTCTCCATCACGCTCTCCCACAGGGCCCAATTGCTATCCTATCCGACAACATGTCGGTAGTATGGTACATAAACAAGCAAGGTGGTACCAGGTCTTACCCACTATGCAGAGAAGCCATGAGACTTTGGCACTGGGCGGTAGCTACCAACCGCTTTCTAATGGCAACGCACATACCGGGGAAGTCCAATGTGATTACTTACAGATTAAGCAGGACCATTCTCTTGCCCCACGAGTGGTCCCTCAATCAGAGTATAGCTGCGAAAATCTTCGACAGATGGGGTCTTCCTTGCTGCGACCTGTTTGCCAGCCCTCACAATGCGAAATGCAGAGAGTTCTTCACACTGTTCCCTTCTCAGGGACAAATTCCCAGGGACGCTCTGACTCACATTTGGCCCCCCGGTCTTCTCTATGCCTTCCCTCCATTCCCCCTCCTACCGAGGGTGATACAGAAGGCCATTTACATGGAGAGCGAGATGATTCTGATTGCCCCGCACTAGCCTCGTCAAGTTTGGTTCCCTTTCCTACAGAGGCATGCGATTGAAGGTCCATGGTTTCTGGATCCGGTGCCAGACCTGTTGACTCATCAGTCAGGACGGCCTCATCCGTCTCTCAGGTCCCTGAAGTTGGCAGCATGGTTACTCCACTTCCATCCTTAGTCCGAGATAATGCTCTCTCGCCGGATGTGGTCCACATTCTGTCTTCTTCCCATAAACCTTCCACCATCAAACTTTATTCCAGTAAATGGAAAAGGTTTGCCTTCTGGGCTCAAGAACGAGGTATAGATCCTCTCACTGCTCCAGTATCGGAGGTTCTGAATTTTCTGGCCTTCCTTTTCAGTCGGGCTCTTCAGTTTCTACCATTAAGGTTCAGCTAGCGGCAATCTCTAATTTTCATGCTTCTTTTGAACCTTCATTGATGTCTCACAAACTTTGTAAGGCGTTCCTTAAAGGGGCTTGGCTCCTTAGGCCTCCTTTATCTCATCCTGTTCCTCCTTGGGATTTGAATATGGTTCTTGCTGCCCTAACTGCCCGTCCTTTGAACCAGCTGCTACTTGGGATTTAAAATTTCTGTCTTGCAAAACGGCCTTTTTAGTAGCCATAACATCTGCTAGGCGAGTTTCAGAACTTCAAGCTCTTTGTTCTGATCCTCCCTATTTGATTTTTCACAAACATAGAGTTTCATTGAAATTGAACCCTGCATTTATTCCAAAGGTGGCCTCCTCTTTCTGTTTGCAACAAACCATAGAACTCCCTGTTTTTTTCCCAGAATTCTCCAATAATGCAGAATATACTTTGCATCAATTGGACGTACATAGACCGTTACGTTTTTATTTGAATAGAACCGCTCAAACGCGAAAATCAAGTCAATTGTTTGTTTCTTTTGCAGCAAACAAATTGGGTCAACCAGTATCAAAAGCCTCCATATCAAAATGGATTAAAGATTGTATCACTTTTGTTTATTCACAGGCCAATAAAGACCTTCCTTTTCCAGTCAAGGCTCATTCTACCAGGGCAATGGCTACTTCGGTAGCTTTTCACTCCAAGTTATCCATAGATGATATTTGTGCTGCGGCAACCTGGACTTCTCCGCACACTTTTATTTCTCATTACAAGTTGGATGTGGTTTCTCGAGGCAGAGCTTCCTTTGGTTCCATGGTTCTCAGGAGTGTGTTCCAATGAGCCACCTGGGATGTAGGTGCTAGGGACGCTGTCCCATCTGTCATGAATGTAGGCGAGATAGGATCCCATTACATCTTTTAGTTATGTACTTACCATAACTTTGGATGTATGGGATCCATCTCGCCACATTCATAAGTACCCACCCTCCTTCCCCCTGCCATTTGGATTTAGAGGAGCTGTAGTCACTTTTTCTTGGCGTTCTTTCTTGAAGAACTTTAGTTGGTTATAGTGACTTATAGTGTCTCTGTGTTTACATGAGTGTATGAAAGCGAACAAACAAGATCTGGGGAAGCAGGTGTAGTGCATCCTGGGATAGGGTGTAGCCCAGCCAATGAGAGACTTCGTGCTAGTATATAAGTTGCCGAGTCGGAGCCGATGGATCGGCTCCGAACCCATCTGTCATGAATGTAGGCGAGATGGATCCCATACATCCAAAGTTATGGTAAGTACATAACTAAAAGTTAATGGGAGGCCAACTCTGCAGTGGATAAACTCAGTCACTGCTTTTTGATGCCCCACAAATGAATCACTAGTTCCTCTCTGATTTATTGCTTCCCTTCTGGGCAAGGCTTGCCATGACCCATTTGCATCTACAAATAGTGCCAGATGAAACACTTATTCCACCACAGAAGATGCCTCAGAGGTGTTGTGATCCACAACGATTTCTTGGACTTTTTTATGATTTTATTTTGTTTCCTCTGAAAATATGCATCCAGAAAGCCAAGCTAAGCGAAGCCAACTAGTCCCTAAAAGGCCTTTGCAAATCTGGTTCTCACTACTTCTACCTATCCACTGAAAAACACTTTGGTTATACTCCACCAAAATGCCATCCATCTATCAGGCATCACAGAGGCATTCATGCCCTCAGGCTCACAGTTTGCCTTCTCCAGTTTCATTAGTCAAGAATAATCCCTTTGTCTTCTCAGTTGTTCAGTTTATCTCTATCTCAAAAACTGAAAATTCCAAAGACATAAATATAAATCGACTCTCTTCTTCATCTGGGCCACAAAACAGAATAGACCCATTTCCTGCCCTCATCTCTCCTAGATTATTGGTCTGAGAATTTTGATTCTGAGCTGAGTTACTCTTCCATAAAGGTACATCTAACAGCTACTCCCAATTCTTATGCTGGATTATACTCTTCTTCACTAGCATTGCTTAAGGTTTGCAAAGCTTTTTTAAAGGGAATTATACTTTGTAGACCTCCTCTATAGAATGTTGTGCCACTGTAGGATTTTTATTGAATGTTAGAAAACCTAACCTTATCCATTTTGAGCCTGCACCTTCAACTAATTTGAAATGCCTGTATTGGAAAACATTGTTTCTACTGACATTTATTTCCACCAGAAAAAAATTTGGAAATGCATACACTTTCTGTTGATCATTCATACCTGGTATATCATAAAGACAGGGTCACTCCCCATACTAATACTTTTTTTCATGCCTAAACTTACCAGAGACTTAACATAATCAGTCAATTCATTTACCTATTCTCTTAGAATATTTTGACCAGGGAGAGTATTTCCTCCATTGTATGAATGCACATTAAAATTTTAAGTTGAGAGAACAAATTCTGTGTGTATAGGCAATGTATATCAACCAAGACCCATAAAATGTCCTGATCTGATATCTGTGCAGTACCGCAATATACCAACTCCAGTACCTCAGAGAAAAGGGAATATTCCATAAAACGGCAGTCTCAAACTTAGTATATATAAGTCTGCATTTTCAATCATTCAGTTTCACTGGGCACACTAACGAGTCAGAATATAAAACAGTTACCCACTATTTTATTAGACATTGGATGCCTTTGTTATTAGGTGTAAGAATAGACTGTATTACTATATAATATGTACTGTTAGGCACATAAATATGTTGTTTCTGTCTGCTGCATACTTTTCACTTTTTGTAATGCATTAACCTACAACTAGCACACGTCCCTGTAGGAAATTCTGGCCAGGACTCATAAACCAGGTTATGTAATATGCACTTATTCAAGAAATGGATGCATGCAGGCTATGTAATATGGTAGAAATTCATATTCCCACCCTGCATTACATTGATTCCAGATGCTTAATCTAAGCTATGCACAAATGATTGCATAATGACACCCACATTAAATCTTAGTGATATTAATATGCATGCAAGGTGCATATAGTTAGGATTCACTGTAGTACACAGAGAAAATTTTGCAACTCTGAGTGCTGGTCTATAAACTGGTAAAGGGTGACAGTGGAAATAGCAAGGATGCTTATAGTCACAACATCCATTCTTAGCAACATACTGTAATCCTTAGGGCTGACATTTGCTATCTCATTTCTCTAGGTGCAGTCCAGTGCCAATGTAAATGGTAGCATCAACATTTGGCTTAACACAATTTTAAAGATCGAGAGATTTATTTATCACTGTAGAAATGATCAGGACATTATTTGGGTCTTTGTTGACATGTGTTGCCCACAAACAGAATCAACACAAAAACATACTCAGGGGCTCTAAATAAAAACCTGCAAAAGCAACAGAGACCTCCAAAGCAGACATCCAAGCAACCTCCACCCCCCTACACAAACCATGAAGCCACGCAATCACAGCCTTTAAGGCAAAATAACATACCCAACACACTAGTAATAGGTGACTCTATAGTCAGGCACACTGACATCCCACTCACTAGGCTGAACAAGGAGAAGGTTACTGTTAGTTGCCTGTTGGGTACCAGGATCCGCCACGTAACACAAGCACTTAGGTCACTCCAGAACAAGTACAAATATGACCCTGTCATTGTCCATGTTGGTGTGACTGACCTGAGCCGTACCTCCCTGGACTACATGAAAAGAGACCTAGAAAAGCTCTTTGATCACGTAGCCCAGGCCAGTATGACCCTGACCCTGAGTAGCATCCTGCCCTCACCAAGAATGATACCACGGTATAAAGAAAAAATTACCAATTTCAACAATTGGCTAAGCTTCTGGTGTCATTCAAAGGTGATCCAGTGTCTGTCAGCCTAGGATGACATGCTCGACAAGCCATGCTGCTTCACTAGAGACAGCTTGCACCTGTCACCCATAGGCTTTCGAATACTGGACAAGGCTCTTGCCACCCCCATAGTGCCTTTTTTAAGCAAGGCTCAAAAGTCAAACCCACCACCGTAAATAGCACAAGTAACAAAAAAACTGAGGGCAATGCTACTCAATGCCTGAAGTCTGAACCTCAAAATGCATGCACTCGAGGCACTCCTAAGTATGGAGAAAATCGATATATGTGCAGTAACAGAAACCTGGTTTAAAGCTCCAGAGAACACCCCAACACTACCAGGCTACAACTCATACTATACATTTCTGCCACAAAACCCGGACCGAAATACAAAAGGCAGTGGCGTATCCGTATTCATCAAGAATACCCACACCTCCAGGTTAGTGGCACAGCATGATGCTTTAGAGATCATCCACGTGCAACTAACAATGGGCAGAACTGCCATCCAAATTGTAGCTTGCTACAGATCACCCACCATGTCCCAGGACCCCCATTCGACATTTCTGGAAACACTGGGAAACATAATGGTCCTACCAAACACCCTGATATTGGGTGATTTCAATTATCCAAACATTAACTGGGAGAACTACTCAAGTACTAACTCCCTTGCCCAACATTTCCTAGAATTTATAAACTCAAATGCTCTGGATCAACTGGTCAACACCCCTACCAGAGGTGACAACATTGGACCTGGTCATCACCAACATGGGCGACCGGTGTTCCACACCGGAGGTCAACCCCTTGCTGGTTAGATCTGACGATAAACTAATCACTCTGGATATCCACATTCCGCCAACACCCCCAGTCAAAGAAACCACCATGAAAAACTTTTTAGAAGCAAACTTCACGTTACTTAAGACCGAGGTGAAAAGTTTCAAATCCCCCATGCTAAAGGATAACGCTGCCCAAGCTGCAAAGTCCTTTACTAATGCACTCTATGGGCACCTACAAGAATGCATGGATCGTGCTATCCCAAGCAAAACCAAGACTCACTCCTCCAAGAAAAGGAAAACAGTCTGGTGGACCCCTGCCATAAACAAGCTATACAATAGAAGGAGGAAACTAGTACAGAAAAGAGTAAATTCCCAAGTGGGGAAGACATCCCTGATCAGTATCGGCAAGAAACTATGATCCTCATAAAATCATCCAAGGCTAGTTTCGAAAGAAAAATTGCCAAGGACTCCAAAGGTAACCACAAGGCATTCTTTAGCTATGTCAAGAATCTAAGTGGCAATTCCCAGATCTGCTCCAGAGTTAGTGCAGAATGGCAGAAAATACACTGAACCGATCAATATCGCCAACATCCTGGCAGACAGGTTCAGTGCAAACTTCACCCCCAAAAGGGCCCATAACCATACCAGAAGAATGTAGTACCCCTGAAATCACAGACACTCAGGTTAAAACAGCCCTCTCCAAAGCCAAAAACACAGCATCAGTGGGACTGGACAGTGTCCCAGGCTGCAGCCTACACGAGCTGAAAGACGAACTAACCCCTCACCTAAACACACTGTTCAAACTCAGCCTCTCCACAGTCTACGTGCCCATAGAGTGGCACACAGCAATGGTTATTCTGCTCCACAAAGGTGGATCCACAACAGACCCCAGGAACTATCGCCCTATAAGCCTAACTAGCTTGGTCTGCAAGGCTGTGGAGCGCATCATCATGAATCTCATTAACCGAGTCATTGGGAACATCCAAACACTGGACCCTACCCATTTCGGCTTTGTTAAGAGCAGATCGTGCCTTCTAAACCTGGTGGACTTCTTTGAGGCAGTTACCAAGGCTATAGACAAGGGAAAGGTGGTCCACACAGCCTACCTAGACCTCGCAAAGGACTTCGACACCATTCCCCATTCTGGTATTGTAGACAAGCTCACCAGCCTGAACATAAACCCCTACGTCACGAGATGGGTTGCCAACTGGCTCACAGGCAGAACCCACATGGTAAGAGTTGTGGGAGCTAGGTCTGATTCTAAATTGGTTACAAGTGGTGTTCCCCAGGGCTCAGTCCTAGGACCCCTCCTGTTCAGCATATACTTCTCAGAGGTACAGGCAAACACAGGAGGACTATGGCTGACCAATTTCACAGACGTCTGCAAACTAGGGGTTATAATTGACTCTCTGGCTGACACAGATATCCTCCAAAAGGGTCTCACTGAGACAGATACCTGGTGTCAAAACCATGGCCTCAAGCTAAATGCCAAAAAGTGCATGGTCATCCCCTTTGGAAAAAACAAATTACCCACAAATTACCACATATTTAGTAGCCCCCTAAATATGTAAGATGAAATAAGGGATCTGGGGACCCAAGTAGATAGTAATCTCTCCTTTGATAATCACATTGCCAAAGTGGTTAGAAAATCCTTATATGTGGCCCACCATCACAAAAAGGTTTGCATCCAGATCAAAAGAGGTCATTCTGCCCCTCTACGCATCACTCATCAGACCCATCATAGAGTACAATGCCCCATTTGGGATATACTTTAAAAGTCACCTGCAACAGCTGGAAAGACCATAGAAGTACCTCACCAAGAGGATCACTGGCCTCAAACAGATGCCCTAAGCAGCTCGACTGAAGAAACTCCAGCTATACTCTGTTACATACCGCCTACTCAGAGGTGATCTCTGCCTGACATACAAGGCCATGTCCAAGCCACAATTGGTGGACATGCTCCAACTAAAGAAAACCATATCCCCTCGAGCCACATACTCTAGGGATCTAAACCACACCACAACAATAAATAGGACGTGCTGGAGGGATAGATTACTGTCCCAGAGACTTCCCATGCTCTGGAACAAGATTCCAATCTACATTAGGCAGAGCCCCTCACTAACACACTTCAAGAGAAACCTTGACGAGTGAATGGGAAACAGGAAGTTTACCCCAGGGATCACTTCAGTGGCTGTGCTGGACAGAGGCACAGGGAACTAATCTAAGGGGATGGCGAAAGCCAACACATTCTGGCTAGGCTTATAAATGCCTTTCGGCAGATAGCCTAGTATCTACCTATGAATGTGTGGCTTTCCCATGCCCATAGAGGCCAAGATTTGTATAGCATTTTTCAAGAACCTTTCAGAGACTATCTGGGATCACAGTGGACATTTTGTAGACCTCTGTTTCCAGACTATGCAACACATTCCTCAACATAATGATGTTACATGTGAATGGTCATATTTGATTTCCTATTGCATTAAGAAAGAGAGCTAACTTCATTCATGTCTAATACCCTATTGCCAAACCTCCCTGATATTCTGGATGCTATAGATTGTACATAACTAGAAATAAAGGCCCCACCTAACCCACAGTCACAAAGATGAACAGAAAGGAAATACCATACCATTCCATGAACTGCCAGATAATGCATGAAGTGAGCAGGATCATTACCATGTCTGCACAACACCCAGGCTGTTTGCATGATTCACATATCTGGCACATATTTCAACTATATCACCCTTTCTTGTATACAGAAATTCCAAGGGGCCATCTAGCTGGTAAATGCAGGCACTGTGGCTAATGTTAATACATTAGGGCTATGTTTTATAGTGCATCCAAATGTGATAAATCCACAATGTCCATCCTCTGTTCCATTAGCACAGGATGCTCACTGGAGTGTTGGTTTATAACACTTGTATTGAAGCCATGGTGTTTGACCAAGTTCAATTTAATATATCATATTAACAAAGCTGTAATATCTCAGAGCATGCATTCTGCTGGCACAAACCCCACTTCTTCTGCCTCAACATGCCTAGGGGGGCATTCTGTTATGATCCTGCCACTGTCTGCCAAGTATTCTTAACATGTTGTCAGCTCCATAATATAGTGTTGAGAAGACTGGCTGAGCAGCCCCAGGATACTGGTACTTGTTTGAATGTATGTATATATATATATATATATATATATATATATATATATATATATACACACACACACACACACACACACACACACACACACACACACACACACACAAAACACCGTGATTACAGTTCTAAAATGTTACAACTGTTATCTGATTCCTTTTTTATGAATTAGTATTGAAAAATGAAGTCAACATTTTTTTATAGTGAAATAGTATGTTGCAAGTTACTAGACGAATGTATTGATTTAAAACTTTATGACTGTTTTATAGGTAAGCTATAAAACTTGTTGGATCAAAACCTTGTTTTGCATATAGAAATCAACAATCATTAAAAAGTATGTTGTGCTATAAGGACTTTAGGAAACAACGACAGCCAATAAAAGGCAAAATAGGTACTTTTAGATGTCACAACTGCACTTGCTGTAATGATATTTTAGAAGCAGATCAATATTTTAGATATCCAGTAACTAACATTAGGTTTGATTTTCGATGTATAGCTACCTGCAATACGTCTAGATTAGTGTATCTGGCCACCTGCATGCAATGCCATATGTTCTATGTAGGAAAAACGATAAGAAGGCTTAAAGACCGTGTTATAGAACACAAATCAGAGATAAATAGGAAAGTGCAAACAAATGCCTTATATAAGCATATAATGGATAATGCAGCACATAAGTTTAAATTCAGGTGTATAGATACAGTTGACCTAGGGGTAAGAGGTGGTGACATAAATAATCTATTGGAGTTTAAGGAATTGCAGTGGATAATCAGGCTACAAGCTGATGTTACTCCTGGTCTCAATAATGCTATTAGCATAAAACCAGTATTAGTAAAACGACAGCAAGATAATTTATAATATTGTAAATATTTTTATTATTTTCAATAGTTGATGAACCTTATATTGTGTGTGTTTTTTTATATTGTATATTTTATATAACATTATTTCAAGATATTTTTATTAGTTTGTGATTTTTAGTGGCTGGTTTTGATCATGTGATTTTACTAAAACCTCTATATAAATGGAATTAAATTAACAATTGTGTATGCTGATGAAAGGTTGAGAGCCCGAAAGCTTCATTAAACTTTGGCGTTCTATGGCGATTATTTGTGTTTCTCTTGTTTTATAGGTAAAAAAATATTAATCCAGGTGAATTTGGAGTTCCAAAAATACATAAGAATTGACAGAATCCTCCTATGTGTCTTATAGTGTCAGCAAATGGCTCTAAGACATAACCATTATCCATGTTTGCTAACGTTAAGTTAAAGAGCTATCTGTAAAAAAAAACTTAATCATGTGACCTAGTGTTCCTTTTGATCATGACATACTTTTTATTGCAACTGATGTACAAAATGTATTTATGCATATTCCAAATGAACAGGGACTTAATTGGTTCCACAACATATTAATAGGGTTTGAAGAACTAAATAATACAGAATTACTTGTTGTGGTTGAATTCATGCAGGTAAAATTATCAAGCAACTATGTATACTTTGATGGAAAATATTGCCACCAAATTAATGGGGTCGCCATGGGTGTGTCTGCGGTCTCGATGTATGCAAACTTAATATTGACATATCAAGTATTAAATTTTGTGCTTGGTTCAAAATTTAACCACTATGCTATATGGTATTATGGACCTGTAGATGACATACTTTTACAGTGGACAGGTAGTCAGGATGAATTAGAAGAATTTTTAATTTACTTTGGGAATACTACTTCTCGTTTACAATTCACAAATAGGATATCCTGTGACTCTACAGATTATAACTTTATATAATGATTATAATGTGCAATGATTAAAGTCTAGAATATATATAGAAAATCCACTTTTTCTAATGGTTATTTAAATTTTAATAGTTATCAGCCATTTCACCCGAAAATGGGTATATTTAAGGGACAGATGATTCATACATCTAGTGTGACTACGGATGATAACATATTTTTGAAAAAAATTCAGTTTTTAAAAGAATTATTTTAAAAGAGAAGCTGTCCAAAAAAGATGTGGATCAGATAGTGTCAACAATTATTAAAAGTTGAGATTCCTGTTAATCCAGCTTTATTAGGTGGAGTTGATTTTATTGAGAGAGATGCATACAATGGGGAACTTATTTACATTAGATTTAATACACTTTATATTGTTTACATACTCTCATTTAGCAAAAGAGATCAAGAATATTGTGGGTCACCACTCAAACTTCTTTTTCAGTACAAAGCAATCATTAAACTTATAGGTAATTATCCTTGTTTTGCATATAAAAGAAGCTCCAAGATTAAGAATACATTGGAAAGTCATTTTTCTTATTTGTTTGTGCATTTAGAATAATTAACCTTTAAGTTTGATGCTGCAAACAATGTGACAGTATTTTAAGTAAATCAGTCATAAAAAATATCAGCTAGAAAATGGATACTCAGCCAAACATTTGTTTACTTGTCATTCTGCAAGGATGGTATACATAGCAGAATGTACATCCTGTCTTGCATTTTATATAGGAAAAAAATACCCACCCTTTAAGGAAACATATATATGCAAATTTTATATGACATTAACAAAAAAGATGATCATAATAGTTTATACAAGCACAGTTTATCTTGTGAAATTTAAAAAAAAATCCCCGGGATTCACAAAGGCCAATTTTCTGTGCAAGGACAGTGTAAGAGCTCCTGCACAGAAAATGGCTGCTGAGCGATCCAGGATAGTGCCGTTTTCACGTGCACCAGGGGTCCTACACTGTTCCTGCACAGAAATCTGGCAAATATGCAAATCTCCTCATTTGCTGGTGAAGACCATGCAAATGAGGTGGTTTTGCAATCCATCAAGCTGCCAGGTCTCTGTGCTAGAACAGTGTCCGTGCAGAAATGTATTCGGCTAGTAACCGAATACATTTCTGCATCTGACAAAACGGAGGCATGACAGCTCATGTAAAAGCATGTATTATGTCTAATACACATACAAAAAGATGCAAGGGCTCCAATGAAGACCAGTAAATCCAAAACAAGTACCCAGAGACGCACAATAAAGCTATCAGTCAGTGAAGAGTTTGCCAAATGCACCACGTGTTTTTCGACAGTGTAAAAACTCAGAGTCAATTAAAATCACACTTTTATTTAAATCACCAGCATTAACGTTCAAAACATACGTTTTCGTTTCATCACTTCATCAGATGCGGGCTTGCAGCAGATAAAGATACACAGTTCTGTCTTGCAGCAGATAAAATGGACTTGCCGTCTGCTGTTCTCTGTATTATCAAGCTATCGCCCTTCCACACTCACAACGTTTGAGTTTTTCTCATTAATGCTGCATTTGGATGATCATTCTGAAGAGCATATTGCTCCAAATGCACCCCACCACTAATTAAGATAATGTTTAATACACATGCCATTGGGCAAATATAAGGCCATTGGCATTAAAAACAGTTAAAACATTTTTATTTTGGACAACCTCGGCCGTTTAAGCGTAGGGCAGCGGCACGCAAACGGGATCATGCCGAAAAAAAAAAGAGAAAAGTCGATTTTAAGTTAATTCTGCATTTTGCCATTATAGTCAGTGGCATGCAGAATGTAAACAATACCTGGGAGCACTGGTTGTCAAGGGGAAAGGGTCTGTTTTAGTGTAGCAACTAACGACTTACACACTGGGGTATGCAAATGAGGGGAGTTATACTGAATCACAAATTTCTTCAAAGTGTCAGCTTGTACCTAACCGTATAGGTGCAGTAACACAAGAGTGCAAGTTTACGAGCTGAATGACTACATAAGGGGATGTGTCATGCTTGCTGTAAGCTCATTGGAGCTCTGTGGCCCATGTTTGCCTTTAGCTAGGCACAGCTGAGGAAGGGGGTGTGTCAGATGTGCCTGAGAACTGTGTACATAGCCCGTACGAGTGTGCGCTCCCCGCACTGGGTTTTAAACATAAACAATTATTTTTCAACAATTTGTGGTTAAAGGCTTATAGTGCCTGCATATTTGAACTGTTTCTTACTGAAATTGGTGCGCCTTGTTTGCTGTATCATAGACTAGATCCAGGCCTGCTGAATCTAGCTTTGTTTGTATAACTTGAGCACTAATCCAGGCCTTCTTAAAAGTATTCAATTGTATTTATTATTGCTTGGTAGTAACCTGATTGAAGTGTAGTTATCATTATAAGCCTTTTGGTTTAAGCACTTGGGTTTCAGACCAGTTGTTTTACATTAAGAAGGTTTGTGGTCTGCACTGTTGTGGCAGGACAGATAGCTTACATCCTTCTACACAGACCGAATCACAAAAGGAGGGGGTGTATCCATATTAATCAAGGATACCAACACCTCCAGCTTAGTGGTGCAGCATGATACCTCTGAGATCATCCATGTGCAGCTAACATCGGGCAAATCTGCAGTGCAAATTTTGGCCTGCTACAGATCACTCTCCATGACCCAGGACCACCACTCCGCCTTTCTGAAGACACTGGAAAACATGAAGGCCCTACTGAACATCCTGATATTGGGTGATTTCAATTACCCTACCATTAACTGGGAAAACTACTTGAGTACAAACACCCAAGTCCAGCGCTTCCTGGAATTTATCAACTCAAATGCCCTGGATCAGCTGGTAAACTCCCCTACCAGAGACCACAACATATTGGACCTGGTCATCACCAACATGGGCAACAGGTGTTCTGTACCGGAGGTCAACCCGTCACTGGTTAGATCAGACCATAAACTAATCACCCTGGATGTCCACACCCCACCCCACCCCCAATCAAGGAAACCACAGTGAAAAACTTTTCTAAAGCAAACTTCACCTTACTTAAGGCAGAGGTGGTAAGTTTCACAGCCCCCACGCTAAAGGATAACACTGTCCAAGATGCAGAATCCTTTACATTTTCACTCTATGAGCACCTACAAGGTTACATGGATCGTGCCATCCCTAGCAAAACCAAAACTCACTCCCCTAAGAGAAGGAAACCAGTCTGGTGGACCCCTGCCATAAACAGGCTATACAATAGAAGGAGAAACTAGTTCAGAAAAAAAAGCAAATCCCAAGAAGGAAAGACATCCCTGATCAGTATCCATAAGAAACTAAGGTCCCTCATAAAGTCATCCAAGGCTAACTTCGAAAGAAAAATAGCCAAAGATTCGAAAGATAACCACAAAGCCTTCTTTAGCTATGTCAAGAATCTAAGTGGCAACTCGCAGATATGCTCTGAGCTAGTGCAAAATAGCACAAAATATACTGAAATTACTGATATTGCCAACATCCTGGCAGATAGATTCAGTGCAAACTTCACCCCCCTCTCACCCCCAAAAGGGCCCACAACAATACCAGAAAAGTGTAGTGTCCCGGAAATCACAGACGCACAGGTGAAAACAGTCCTTCCAAAAGCACAGCATCAGTGGGGCTGGATGGTGTCCAAGGCTGCGTCTTGCACGAACTACAGAATGAACTAACCCCCCACCTAAACATACTGTTCAGCCTCAGCCTATCCACAGGCTACATGCCCATAGAATGGCACACAACAACGGTTATTCCGCTCCACAAAGGAGGGGCCACAACTGGCCATGGTAACTATCACCCCATAAGCCTGACTAGCCTGGTCTGCAAGGCTATGGAGCGCATCATCATGGAACTCATTAACAAAAACATTGGGAACCTCCAAACACTTGACCCGACCCAGTTTGTCTTTGTCAAGGGCAGAGCATGCCTACTAAACCTGGTTGACTTCTTTGAGACAGTCACCAAGGCCATAGATTAGGGGAAGGTGGTTCACACAGCCTACCTTGACCTCGCCAAGTCTTTTGACACCATTCCCCTCTCGGGAATTATAGAAAAACTCACCAGCCTGTTTGGTATCTACTTCTCTGAAGTACAGGCTAACTTTCTTGGAAGGCCTCTGGCTAACGAAGTTTGCAGATGACTGCAAACTAGGAGCCATAGTCAAGTCCCCAAATGATGTGGACATCCTACAGAAGGGCCTCACTGAGACAGATGCCTGGTGTCAGAGCCATGGCCTCAAGCTCAATGCCAAAAAGTGCAGTGTCATCCCCTTTGGTAAAAACTCTGTACTCATGAACTGCCACATAGGCAGCAGTCTACTTAACACCAAATGTGTGATAAGAGACCTTGGGACCCAGGTGGACAGTAGTCTCTCCTTTTGATAGTCACATCGCCACAGTAGTCAGGAAGTCCTTCTACGTGGCACACCTCATCATAAAAGGGTTCTCATCCAGGAAAAAAGAGGTCATTGTTTCCCTCTACTCGTCACTCATTAGACCCATTATAGAGCACAACGCCCCGTTTGGAATGTACCTCACAAGACATATGCAGCAGCTGGAAAGGCTACAGAAGTACCTCACAAAAAGGATTACTGGCCTCAAACAAATGCCCTACACTGACGGTCTCAAAAAACTCCAGCTTTACTCCGTAGCATATTGCCAACTCTAAGGTGATCTCTGCCTAACATATAAAGCTATGTCAAACCCAGAGCTGTTGGACATACTACACCTAAAGAAATCCCAATCCCTCCGAGCTACACTCTCTATGGACCTAAACCTTGTCACCACAATAAACAGGACAGGCTGGAGGGATAGATTCCTGTCCCAGAGACTTCCTATACTCTGGAACAAGCTACCCATCTATGTCAAGGAAAGTTCTTTATTAGCACTCTTCAAAAACAATCTTGATGAGTGGATGGGAAATAGGAAATACACCCCGGGGATCACTTCTGTGTTTCTGCTGGACAGTGGCATAGGAAAATAACTTTCTTGGGTGGCGTAAGCTATGGAACCTGGCTGGCTAGTCTTACGTAGGCACTTGGACCGATAGCCTAGTACCTACCTATGAACCTATAAACCCCTACGTCACGAGATGGGTTGCCAACTGGCTTACAGATGGAACTCGCACGGTAAGAATAGCGGGCTCCAGGTCTGACTCTAAACCAGTCACAAGTGGTGTCCCACAAGGCTCGGTCCTGGGACGCCTACTGTTCGGCATATACTTCTCAGAAATACAGGCGAGCACTGGAGGACTATGGCTAACCAAGTTCGTCGATGACTGCAAACTGGGAGCCATAACTTGACTCTCCGGCTGACACGGACATTCTCCAAAATGGTTTTACTGAGACAGAAACCTGGTGTCAAAGTCATGGTCTCGAGCTAAATGCCAAAAAATTCATAGTCATCCCATTTGGGAAAAACAAAACACCCATGAATTACCACATAGGTGGCAGCCCCCTTAATACAGAAGAGGTAATAAGAGATCTGGGGACCCAGGTAGATAGTAATCTCTCCTTTGACAATCATATTGCCAAAGTAGTTAGGAAATCCTTCTATGTAGCCCATCTAATTACTAAAGGGTTCGCATCTAGAAATAAAGAGGTTATAGAGCCCCTCTACTCATCACTCATTAGACCCATCATAGAGTACAATGCCCCATTTGGGATGTACCTCACAAAACACTTCCAACAACTGGAAAGACCACAAAAGTACCTCACCAAGAGGATTACTGGCCTCAAACATATGTCCTATGCAGCCCGACTGGAAAAACTCCGGCTGTACTCAGTGGCATATCGCTTACTCAGAGGTGATCTCTGCCTGACTTACAAAGCCATGTCCAACTCATAATTGATGGACAATGCTCCACGTAAAGAAATCCAAGTCACTGCGAGCCACTCGCTCTAGTGAACTAAACCTTGCCACAACAATAAATAGAACATGCTGGAGGGATAGATTCCTGTCACAGAGACTCCCCATGCTTTGGAACAAAATTCCTAACTACATTAGGCAGAGCCCCTCACTAACACTCTTCAAGACAAACCTTGACGAGTGGATGGGTAACAGAAAATACACCCCTGGGATCACTTCACTGGCTCTTCTTGACAGAGGCTCATTTAATTAATCAATGGGGCCGCGAAAGCTGACACACTCTGGCTAGGCTTATAAATGCTCTCGGGCAGATAGCCTAGTACCTACCTATGAATACAAAAAAAAAAAAAGAGGAAATGGTAGCACTGTTTATATTTGAGCACTGGGTATGTGCAGCATGGCCCGGGGCTTAAATAGGGAGGAACTGGGAAGGGGAAACAGCAGTATGAAGGCAATCACAGAGAACTAGCATAGCTGGCAGGTGGAATGTATCAGAATCAGTCAAATACACATGCAGCAGCCCAGCATACTACTATAAACTATTGAAACACCTTCCAGACTGCTTTTTGGGGAAGCAGCAGTAGGAAGGCAATCCAGGAGAACTAGCATAGCTGGCAGGTGGAATGTATCAGAATCAGCCAATTACACATGCAGCAGCCAAGCACACTACTATAAACTATGCAAACACCTTTCAGACTCTTTTTTGGGGAAACGGCAGTAGGAAAGCAATCCAGGAGAACTAGCATAGCTGGCAGGTGGAATGTATCAGAATCAACCACTTAGAAAAAAAAAAGTAGTCTCTGTGGTATCCCCGAAGTCTCAAAGAACCCACTAAACAAGTATAGTGGTTCCAAAAACAAAACAGTGTAAGAAACGTCTCTGTGTGGAAGATTGTCAGTCCCTATATCTCTTAGTTAATCACTGTATATTAATCAGATCAGACAATAGTAGTAGAAGTAGCGAACCTAAACTCGTCTTAAGTATAAAAATAAATAAATAAATAAATATATATATATATATATATATATATATATATATATATATATATATACACATAATGAAATATTGTACAGAATTACAAAGTATTCAAAAGTAATCCAAGCAAGGCATTATTACTTAATAAAGGATTTTCAACTGGAAACAGACTGCCTGCCTTGCTTGGATTACTTTCGAATACTTACTAGTTCTGTACAATATTTCATATATATATATATATATATTTTTTTTTTACTTAAAACGAGTTTAAGTTCACTACTTCTACTGCTATTGTCTGATCTGATTAATATACAGTGATTAACTAGAGATATATGGACTGAAAATCTTCCACACAGAGAAGTTTCTTAATCAACCACTTAGACATGCAGCAGCCCAGCACACTACTATAAACTATGCAAACACCCTACAGACTGTTTTTTCCCATAAACTCTACACCACCAGTGTACACAGACTTTTAACTGGCAAAACTAACTAAAAATGTTAGAGGCTGCTGCTGCTTTATTCTGTCAACATGTGCTAGAGACTGAGGGTGGTGAGAAGGTGAATGCTGACAACCGACTCACCGTGATGAGGAGGAGAAGAGTGTACAGGCCCAGTGTAACCTACTAGGGCCTACATGAGCTGGAGATAGTGGAGCACTTTAGGGTGAACAGGGACATTCTACAGCAAATCGTTGAACTGTGCTGGCCACGCCTCACTCACACACACAGAACTAATAGAGGGGAACCCATCCCAGTGAATACCAAGGTATGTCTAGGCTTAAAAATACTAGCCACAGGTACCTTCCAAAGACCAATTGGGGATATCATGGAGGTCTCACAGGCATCAGCATCCAGGGTACTCCACCAGCTCCTGGATGCCATGACACCATATGCCAATGAGCACATTTATTTCCCCACCACCTGTGAGGTGTTGACCAGAAGTATGCATCTCTTCCACCGTATAGCAGAATACCCTGAGGTAGTTGGTGCTATAGATTGCACACACATCCACATCAAAGCACCACCCAGTGAGCAGGGTAGGGTCTATATAAACCGCAAGGGCTTCCCCTCCATCAACTGCAAGGTCGTGTGTGATGCCCAGGGCATTGTCATGAATGTGTGTGCTGGCAGCCCTGGAAGCTATCACGACTCCCACATCTGGTATTGCTCAGAGGTCTGTCAGGCGTTTGCCTGTGGGGACATCCCATATGGCCATCTAGTGGGGGATGTTGGCTATGCACTGGAACTGTGGCTGATGACACCCATCAGAAATGCACACACACCCGAACAAGAACACCATAATGAGGCACACACACAAACCAGGATCATTGTAGAGAGTGTGTTTGGGATGCTGATGTCACAGTTCCGCTGCCTTGACATATCTGGTGGAGCCTTGCAGTACTCTCCAGCTATATGTACACAAATGTTCATAGTATGTGCCATTCTACACAGTATGGTCCTGCAGAAACAGTTGCAGCAGGAACAGCACGGGGCAGGGCCATACAGCCCCCCACCATTGCCAAGGCCAGCATAGGCTCAGAGGGACTCGGAGAAGCAACATCCTGACCCTGCCCCTGTAGGCAGAAGGAGGTGTGCCCAGTATGCCCAGGCTTTGGCAAAGAGGCAACGCATAGCACACACACTGACACTGTAGGGACCTGGAGACTGATATCTCACTCCGACTTGCACATACAGTAAATGGGATGCCAAACATGCCACTACCTGTGCTTTACCATGTATTGGGACTGTACTACATGCATCCAACATAGTCAGCCCTCCAGCACCATCCTCAATACTGGCCCAGCAACAAGGTAAGTCACCCTTCCTATCAATTAGTAGTATGTTCTCATAGCTGTATGTATGGTATGGATGCAAGCATGCAAGGAAATTGGGTGGCTGAATGGGATAGCAACAGACAGCTATATGGGTCAGGAGGAAATTCACAACAAATACTGGTGTCAACATACTAGGCAGCAGTACAGAAGGTGACAACCCCCACCGCAGTACATGCCATGGCCCAAATAACTGTGGGTGTCTAAGTCACACACATGGATGTCAGTGAGGGTCACATACCCACCACTAGCCTCACACAGCAGGACAGGTGTAGATGACCATAAAGAAAGGCTGGGCTAAGGCTCCCAAATGATGGGAATGGTGAACAGTCCCCTACCAGACCTACACAGACATACTACAACAGGTCTGGCAGTTGCATTCTAGTTCTGATGGGTAAGAAGTCTGAAACTGAAATTTATGCCATTAAGATCTAACATGTGTACTCTACTGATATGCCTCCTTTCTGTATGATGGGTCACAATACAATATGAAATGGAAGCCACAGAGTAACCAAAATACCAGTACAGTCATTGCAAATGTTTAAAGTCTGCAGGTGTGCCCCCCCTACAATCCCACATAGAAATGCAGTAACAGATGGCCTTCAGCACTCAGAAATGGCCTACAGTCCTCTGGAAAAGGCCCATGCCTCACCCATAGTGCCAATGTACGGAATGTCAGGGGGTCCCAACTAACAAACTAACACAGTAAACAGAAAACAAATGCAAGGCTATGTTGACAAATGCCAGTAGCATGCCTCCCCATGTCCTACTGCAAGGACTGTGTTCCAGGCCATAAGTACAACTGGGATAAAGGCCCAACTACAAGGATACCTCTGAGCTATTGCTTATATAATGTTAGGAAGAGGAGAGAATAACAGAGGGGGGTATAGAAGCATGGATGTCATGGAGTGTGTGAAGTCTGAAACCCTATTGTCTGCCCATACTACTCCCTGACTGCAAACCCATGAATGAATAGCCACAAAACTGCTTGTAAACCTCAATGTGAAGGGAAACTGATACGAGTCCTGCCTCTGGATAACTTGGGTGTATCTGTACAGCTGAGAGGTATGGCCCCAGCAGGATATGGCCATTCCATGCAGTTGACAAAAGCACAAGGAGGGGATCCCCAGACAGCATACTAACAAGGTGCTGGACCATATACACAGACCCAGCAGTCTATTGTCTGTAGCTACCCCTCCACAATGGCAGGTGTGTGCCAGAATGAGTAGTCTGTATGCCTCAGAATATTGGTCTCAGCTTCCTTCATCCTGTATTTCCCTGGTAAGTAACTGTGAGGTAAAGAATGATAACTGTCAGTAGTTGATGACATGATACATCACAGTGTAAAACAGTACATATGTCAGAAAATCTATGCTACAACCAAACATGTCACACAAGCAGCACAGACGCCAATAGTTATAGTATCCCCCGGGTGTTATGCCCATTGTGTCTCCATATTGGCAGCCTCTCTACATATATCCTGCAGAAACAGTTTGCTAGGTGTAGCTGTAGCACACAAAATCCTGAACTGGAGTCCAACCCTCCCTGGAATGGATGCACACGCTCAATGTAGAAGGGCATACTGGGTATGCTTTTACACTTATGAAGCCCATGTCTCACAACACAGTGGACTACAGATATTGGTTATTCGCAGCTCTCTGTACAGACACACCAAATTGTACACCATTGATACTTCGCACACACATTGGATAGGAATACTCACACATATCTAAGGCCAACATAATAGAATATGTCAAACATGCACACACAGAAACGTGGGGAAGAGAAAGACAGACAGCGACAGATATAATCCCATTATGAGGCCTTTCCCACCCAGTACACATCCCATTGGCCTGTATCACATGATGTGCTCATGTCATTCACTGTAGAAATACCTTTGTTTATCCCCCAGCCTTATAGTCTCACTGGTGCTTGTGATAACTGTGTGACACTGCAGTCCAAATATGTATCCATGTAGCAGTTGTAATCTCAGTCCTGTCAAATATGAACTTGTGTGTGAGTATGTGTGTTTCTAGATGAATGTGGTTGAGGCCATTCACACACTAAACTTCCCTTACCCCCCCCTTCAGCACTGCTGCTTCTATCACTCACCTTCAAAGATACCTTTAGACAGCTCAAAACATAATCTTCGTGGCGCTTGTGATAACTGTGTAATACCATAGTGCATCAAACTAGTTAGTTAGGAGTTCTAATCCTGGTCCTGGCAACTGTGAAAATGGGTGTGTTTGTGTGAGAGAGTGTGTGTGTGTCTTTGTAGACAGCTGATTTTGTGGTCATTCACACTTACTACACTTCCCTTACCCCTCTTGTAGCAGTGCTGTTGATGTCATTCACCTTCAAAGATACCTTTGGACGGCTCTCCAACATATAAGCTCAGTGTCTCGTGAGATAAATGTGCAACATTGTAGTAGCAATACATAGCTAGGTAGGGGTTTGAAACTCAGTACTGGCAAGTAAGTGTGTGTGTGTGTGTGTGTGTGTGTGTGTGTGTGTGTGTGTGTGTGTGTGTGTGTGTGTGTGTGTGTGTGTGTGTGTGTGTGTGTCTGGGATCAGTATCCTGTGTGGGTGTTGGTGTGATTGTGTATTAACAGGATCCATTGGGGTGGGTTTTGCTAAATTATTATACTGAGGAACAAGTATATGTTCCAATGTCCACATTACAAGGCCAACAGTTGTCAAACACTGTAGAGGATGGTGTAGACAATCCAAAGCTCTAAATGTCTAGTGCCATGTGCAATGACTATGTGACAGTGTGGATTAGTGAACAATATAGGCAACCCTTCTAATACTCAGAGACCACTCTCCACCCACGGATCATACACAAACACACGTGGCTAGGCAGCAACCACTATATCAGTAGTTCTCCTGCAAATTGCCTCAGAGATAGTACCTATGGTGTGATTGCAGTGGACTACATGCCTGTCAACCACAACAGTGTCACTGACATCAGAAAATACTTGGATGTGTTACATCTCCTGACTGAGTGTGTGTTATCCACCAAGTAAAAGGACATGGTACCCTGTTCCATCCCCTCAGTAGCCCAATCAATGTGTACAGTGACCCTTTTGTGATGTATACCACTGGACACCTGCAACAACTGTAGAGCCTGCAAATCTACCCCACAAAGATACCAGATCTTACACACATGCCCTGTATGGACTGACTCCTATAATTCCAATGAATCCCTGTATCATACTGTCTGTGTATGTGCAACCACTGCCTGAGTTACACAGCCATGTCTCGCCAAACTGTCCACACAACATGCCCCAGATACCTCAAGCACACGTCCACACTCCAAAGGACATGCTTGTGGGATAGGTTCACAACCCAGACACTGTCCCATGGTATAGTATATAAATCACATACATGTGAAGTAATGCACATCACTGGCCATCCACAATACACATCTGGATGAGTGGATGGGCAATACAATCCCCCCCCCAGATCACTCCAGTGAGTATACTCATTAGCCACACTGGGGACTGTTTTCATGTGTCCTGATGACAGGGTATTTCCTTGGGCTAGCCTTGTAGAGCCTTCGTGGCCATTCACCTACTACACACCTATGAAGCTATGAACCAAAGGATCTCAGTACGGCCAAATGTGTGTGTGTGTGTGTGTGTGTGTGTGTGTGTGTGTGTGTGTGTGTGTGTGTGTGTGTGTAGTAATCTCAGTGTGTTTGTTTGATGAATACCCCCTGGGGATGTGGTTATTAGCAAACAAAGGTGTGTCCAAACTACCACAGTTAGCATTCTACACTCTGAAACAGATGTTGTCAATCACCATAAACCTATATACAACCCTCAGCCCCATAATCTGCAAGGTATATGCAATCACTGTTCTACAGACCTGTAAAATTTGTGCAGATACAGCTGTACCTTGCCTATGACATTGTTGATGAAGTTACTGCACTGCCATGCCCCTTGGTCTTGCTTCAGGGCCACATCCTGGTGACACACAGAGGCCTAGAACACAAACAGGATACAGCATGTGAGAACACATTCACTCAGCATTAAGAATAGCAATAATGCATCATGGCTTAAACTGTACACACACTCTGATGTGTACCCCTTACAAATGCCAGATGGCAGCACCCTATACAGCATTTCCTACATGCAATTTATTAAGTTCACCCTGAGCATCAGACCCACATTTGCGTGTCCCTGCATCAATGTTTTGGATGTCAGGGATCTGGCACAGGTTTCATCATATGCACAGGGTGTTGTGTGGTTTTGCCAGAGCCCTAGACTGCGCCATTCGGTTGACAGTATGGGTGTGTGTTTGGGGTATGGGAATAGCATGGACTGTGGCAGGTATGGTACATGTGTGTGGAGGTGAGTTTATTGTGATAGTGATATGTGTGTGTGTGTGTGTGTGTGTGTGTGTGTGTGTGTGTGTGTGTGTGTGTGTGCGCACACAGCGACACCCCATGTGGCTGCCCTACATTGATGTTTTCTGGACAGCTGTGGCCCATACATGGCAGGGTGTACAGTTCACCACCTCCGGCCATGGACACGGGAACTGGATCTGCCAAGGGTATCACGGACACTACCACTGACAAGGCCGGAGATGGTACTGCTCCCTGATGGTGACATATGTCTGCTGGATCCGTGACCCTGTTGGGACCTTCCAGGACCATGTGCCCATGGTCTGCGGCATCTTGATATGGACATCACACCACCCTCACTAGTGCTGGTGTTACTGCCCATATGGGAGTGTGATGGTGCATGGCCACATGCATGCCCAGATGATCGTGGTTCTGTGCTGCCTTCATGTGGTTGCTGCCTCCTGCCTGCCATACGTTCAAGCACAGATACTCCATGGTGGAGGAGTGCCACGACCTGACCCCACAGTCTATCTGAGATCTCATTGACCTCACATATGGCTGCAATGAGTTCGCAAAAGTCGCCACAGGTACCAGGGAGATGTTCTTCCACCAGCCTGTGCACTTGTCTGGTGTTACGTTCATTACGTGCCTGTGCATCCATTACGGACCGAAACATGCGCCTGGTTACTGCAGCAGTGGCACTTCCAACATGGGCTGGACAGGCAGCCATTCTCCTCTGAGCACCCCTGCCTGTGTGGAACCTCACCAGTACTCTGACTATGGCCAGTTCCTGGGTGCTCATTTGCCATAGTCACCACACTTGCATGTTCTGTGCCAGCACCCAGCTGTCCTTCTATTATGGCCATTGGTGACAGGGAATGGGTGGGCATTGTGACTGTGTGCAGGGATGGGGTTGATATAAGTGGGATGCCAACCAATGACACAACTGCAGCCTCTGACAACCCCACCAGTGCCTCACTATGGGTGTCATCATGGTCAGAGTCACCAAACAAAGTAATATCACGTACCCCAGCGGGAGGGACTTTGACCAACATGGCCACCTGTGAGAAAAAGACAACATATGTACATTACTATGGGCACTATAAAGTTTGGTGGCACACTCGCTCACTTTCACACTCTCAGTCACACATACGCACGTGAGGCGTCCCAGAGGCATTCCACTGGCCTCACATTAGGTAACAGATGACAGTCATGACACACACTCAGACCGAAACAGACACACTCTGGACCAGTCTTCAACATCACGCAATGCATACCTTTCAACTTACCGTAACTACAGATTTACACTACTCGGATATATGAGTGTTTTTATTTGGTGGTGAGCCTTCACCTACAACACCCTGTACCCATGTAAACATTACTGCTGTTCATCTGTATAGCACTGTGGCCATACCTACAGAATATACCTGCTAACTGTACAGAGTTTCCAAGAATATCTACATATGTGGTTAATCTTTCCTGTCTGCTGCTCATACCTCCTATGTGTGTCTGATACATTACTGGTTGGTCCAGTGGATTGGTGACCCTACTTAATGTCATACTGAGATATAAAGATGGCATAACCTGCAGTACATGTATGTGAAAACAAGGGCGGTTACTGAAACAACTTCCCAAGCTTACAATGGATATAGTAAGTGTACAAACCCTTTTTAACATGCAATGATTTTGTGACAGATCACATTATACACCAGTGATATTGCCATAACATTTCCACCATTTCATATGACATATAACCTGTGCACTCCAATAGAAGAACATATACATCAAGTAGGATTCACATATAATACATGATATGACTAGAATAGCTAGGTTGCATAAGGGTGCACACCTGTAAACTGATACTTTTGATAAAGCACCTGTTCATCTCATTGCAGCATTCCGTACTCTTGGGAAGGTGTGTATCAGTATGGCACATCTTGACATGGCAATATTTGCACACTCTCCCTTGCAGAACACCTCCAAATCTGTCAGATTGCAAAGCCATCCCCTGTGCACAGTGCTAGTCAGTTCACCACACAGATTGTGTATTGTATTTAGGTGTGGACTCAGTCTTGGCCACTTTAGACTGTTGATTGTGTTCTTGTGAAGCCATCCTTTTGCCCAGTGGATGTAAGGTGTGGGCCATTGCTGTGTGCAATGTTGAAATACCTCCCCCTACACAGCTATGGGGCAGACACCAGAAGAATTATAGCCACAAGGGACTGGTGTTTGAAACTGGTCATGATACACTCCAAATCAGCTACAGCCCCAGTTCAGAGTTGTGAAGAGCAAACCAAAAGGAGGACACTCCCATCAGCCTGCTTCACTGTGTGGGTAGTTGTGCTTCTGCTGTTGTGCACTCGTTTTATATGGCCAAAATAACATGACTGATTTGTGGACAAAGACAGTTTAACATTGGTCTCATAACAACTTAACAGATTTACACACATGCTTTTTGAAAAGGTGATGCATTGTTGTCCAGAAGTTACCCAGGACTGGATGTTGTTTGTTGTGAGGAACAGCTGCCATCTTCCAAACACACCATATAGCCAAGACATGTGAAGACCAAATAAGATTGTTGCCACATGTAGTACACACACACAGAGTATTTGCCAGAGATGTCTGTCACTCCTTTGGTGTTGCTGTATGGCTCCTGGCAGCCTCCCCGGACATTGTTGGTATTGTATCCTCCACATACATGTATGGATGTCCACTTCTTCACAATGTCACTGTTGCATCATATTTGGAACACCTTTCGATGACTATCTGCACTGTGTTCCATGGCATATGCAATGCTGTGGGTATGTTTCTGTAGTCTTCTCCAGGCTAATACCTTTCTAACATGTGATCCTTTTACAGCAAGTTAAGCTGTATGTGAACCATGGCTTTGACTGTAGCAGGCAACTCTGAGTCTTTGCTGGGATATCATTGGTATGTGACCTGAGTGTTATTTGCAGTTAATCCAAGAGTCCATAATTGATGGCAGGTGTGTATCCAATATGATGAACTGCTATGATTTTGTCACATGGTGCTGCACCACAGTATGAGTGTTGTCCTGTGCACACATATGCATCTAGTTTCTTGGACAATTTCCATGTCACATAATTGTTCCACTAACAGATTTGTTTGTTTGTCAATTGCATTGTACAGATTCTAGGTCACAGGACAGGTTGGATATATGTTTAGTCTTTTGTATTGTGCTCGCATTGTCATATATCAGAAGTACCTGACATTCTAACAGGTGTGTACAACTTTCATATGCACTGTATAACAGCAATGTCTACAATATGTCCCTACTCCTGGCCTTTTGTCCCTGCATTTTGCCAGTCTTTATCCAGATGTCTTGCAATGACAGGTTTTTGAGGTAGGTATGGTACAGATATATGACATCACATGCAAATAAACCGCTGTGATGTCCACTGTGATATTAGGCATGAACCCCACTATAAGTGATCATGCAGATATTGCCAGATGGCTGTGTGCAACACCCTAACATTACAACTCCTGTAACAAGCACGAAGCAAGTCCAAATAACAGGATAGCTGGATTCAAATGCAGTTAGTTTCCTTTATTTACACAACAAAAACGGAGATGGAAGAACTAAAGTTTAGCGCTTTCATCTAGGTAGCTAGACTTCTTCAGAACATAAACCCTAAAAACTCTCACAGTTATATACAAAAAAACCCCGCCTTTTACATCAATTATTCAATTATAAATGTAAATGTCATTACTTTCAAAATTTAAAGGTAGAGGAGGTTTTTATACTATATTACAATTGTGTGTCTCAAGTATTAAAAACACATGGCTAAAATATTAAAAGCTAAACAACTAAGAAACCTACAGTCATTGTAATGCAGTTAAAATAGACTGTATCTGTTTGTCACCAATGGCTGAATTATTATTTATACATTATAAATTTAAGAAATTCCTACATGAAACATATGTCTCTAAACATAATATTCCATGTATCCTTTTTAAAAAAAAAAAAGAAACATCTGATTTATTTGGCTATATGTGACACATGTCAAAGCTATTATGTTGGGAAGACTGATCGTTTTTTAAAAACAGAATATATGACCATATATATTGTATCAACAAACAGGACACTAATAATGCCTTGTCCCATCATATTATCAACAATCAAGGATGTGTAGGATTTAAGTTTGCTATACTAGAGGTGATAACACCTAACCCTAGGGGGGGGATATCAAAGCCACAGTTAGTGAAAAGGAGATTAAATGGCAGCTACGACTTGATGTAGCTACACCCCCTGGTTTAAATGAAGTTATTCCCACTAAACCCAATAGTCAGGACATAGTATCCAATAGCTTATAGCCAATAGGATTATTCCAACAGAATGACGGACTATCTACCTTTAACATTATAATTTTCTATACATGTGTAATTATTGCAGGCTTTCTTATTTCTAATAGATTACATGTTAGTAGGATAGCGCATTAGTCTTAGACCGATAGCTTAGATAACAGAAGGAAAGGGTTGACAGAACATCTAGTAGCATTGGTTCTCTGCTTTTCTGTATTTTTTATACATACTGTTTGATATATATACATAAGACAACATATGTATACTGTAATTAATTTTTTTTTTTTTTTTAAAAAGGATACACGGAATATTATGTTTAGAGACATATGTTTCATGTAGGAAAAATTT